>NW_011499911.1:922614-951834 GCF_000495115.2 Populus euphratica
GGTGAAAAGGGTACATTAATGGTGTAAGAATAAGTATAGTGTAAACTCAACATTGACTTTAATATTTGATACTAACATGTTTTGTATTTGTTATCTTATTTACTCTTAATACTTTACTTGTTAAATAATTAATCTAGATTTATATTGTATAACTCTTGATATAATAAATGCTTGACCCCTTTATAGCCTACTATATGATTTAACCGACACTTGTGTTATAAAAGGAAATTGATTTATTATTAACATAAATTAACATTATAAATATCTAACAACATTTACAAGTATTAACATTTTTCAAATAAGATAACTAATGTAATCATCTTAACAATTTATAATCTGATTGGAACCTCTTTTGTATATGATTTTCAGTTGAGTAATAAAAAGAGTTTATACTGTACTTATTTGAAATACTATTAGTAGATCCTCTAACATTGACAATTATTTTATTCTTATTTAATCATTACATCAATATCCTATAAAATTCTTATAAACTCTTTGTTTTATTAAATATATATATTATTTGTAATTTATATAGTTCATATCTCTGTGATTTGACCCTGGTCTTGTAGGGTTATTTATTACTTCGATACTTCTGCATTTGGGACACTCCTGCACTTAAGATAAGACATTAATCTTTTGATCATATTGATAGTCAACTAAAATGTTTGTGTATCTTAACTTCTAATCGAATATGTATAATTGTCTTATAATTTTTCAGTTCTTCAAAGTTTGTTAGTAAAGGAAAAACAATTTATTATTGGATGATTTGCTATAAGGGATTAAAGATAATATGTTTAACAACCTCTTCATTTATTAATATAAATTTGACTATTCAGAGCCCAGTGACAATGAATATAATGAGATCTTGGACCTAAATGTGATAATAAATGTTGATGATGAAATAATAACTCATGTTCCTAAATTTAGAGTTAGGTACGAGTCTACTTTTATTGTTTCTTATGATTAGGCACTTAATCATATAATTTTCCCATGAGGCTTTGATTTGGTATATGAGTATTACATGTCAGGTGATTACATTAAATTTACCTTGGTTATAGGTCACAAATTGTATCATAACTCATTTCTAGGTTGTTCCATTAAATTTCACTTTTTTTAAAAAAATTAAAAAATAAAGCAAATTGTCAATGTAAAAAAAGCTAGCTGAGAAAGGATTTCAGATATTCATAAAATCAAGTTGCAATTTTAGACAAAGTTGGAAGTCTAATCACATCATATTATACCAGACTGAACAAACAATGCAGATCAAATTAAATGTTTATTGGACGAATCTACTTAAAAATTAAGTCCAAAGGTATAATTAAATTTTTAATAGGTCAATATGATTTAATCATGAGATAAATTAAAAATTTAATTATGTTTAAGAATTAATTTACGTAAAATTGAAGGATTTAATTAGGTGAAAGAACTTAATTATACTTTAAATAGGTGAAATTAATTTTATTAGAGACTTAATAGGTGAAGAAAATAAAATTTAGGCTTAATTAAGAATATTAAAATTTTAGAACATTGAGTTTAATTTTTACCAAGCCAGTTAATTGAATTCAAGGGTTAAATTACAAGAAAAAAAAAGTTTGAGGTCAATTAAAAGCTAAAATGAAAAATTCACAATCAAAGACTATTTTGCAATAAATGTTGAATCATGGAAACTCAGTTGGTTGAAATTAGGGTTGAAATTGAAAAAAATTAAAATTTTAATGGTCAACTAAGGATCAATTTGCATAAAAGTTTACTGGTCAACTAAGGATCAATTTGTATAAATATAAGGACTAATATAAAAAAGCACTGAAATTCAAGGATGATATTGAAGTTTGGCAGAGTCAAAATTACATAAAATTGAAGTCGAAGTCAAACAGTGGTGTAATTAAAATAAATCAGAAGACGAATGATCAAATTGAATTGTGGACAAAATTCATCATTTAAGGACCAAAAAGGTGTCATTTTGGAGAGAAAAAAAGGATTTGATGATGTATCGTATGGTTTCTATTTATTATCTCTTTCTTCTTCAACCCAAAAATACTGCTCAGGAGCTACTTTTTAGGGGTACTTAATGGTTCATCTCTCTACCAAATTTGACATAATATATACCAAAATAATGGCTTGACATTTGACTATATTTGGTTAGGCTACTTCTGGCAGATTGACACTATAAGTATGATGGTGCCGCCTTAAAGAGAATAACTTTGGCAGCCTTGTGTTGTCAAAATTTGATAGTTCGTGAAGGCAACTTTGAACTAACAATTGGTATTCTTTCGATTCAAATTACAGGCTAATATTTGGCACTATTTAAGATAAAATGTTGATCTTCCACCTCTTATAAATAGGGGTGGATTTTATGCCCTGATCATCAAGAAATCAAGGTCCAAAGTTGGTAAAAAAAAGAAGCCCCTATCCCCGTTTTCTGTTTCCTTTTTCTTTTAACTTTTTACCACTCCCTTTGCTGCTCCTCGGCTGTCATTGCCACCACTAACCACACGTCGAACTTCCTCACACTACCATATACACCACCAACGACTCTTCTCCTCTGGCTTGGTGAACCTTCTTCTACCTTTTCTTCCTAAACACTCCCTCATAATGGCCATTGCTTGCAAAATTCTGCATGCAATGGCTAAATAATTAACCTCATAGTCACTAAGAGGGGTAGTGACCATATAGACCTGGGCTAGATCTAGCCTATAAAGGTAGGTCGAGTCCAACCTATTCTTAAAAAAAAAAGGAGTGATGTTGGGCCTTAGCTAGCCTAACTAAAGTACGTATGAGATCAGAGTTGATGCCCACATGTAGAGTAAGGCTGCGCTTTTACCAAAAATAAAGGTAGGCCTGGGATAAGACAAGATGTTGGGCCTTAGCTAGCCTAACTAAAATACGTATCAGATCAGAGTTGATGCCCAGATGTAGAGTAAGACTGCGCTTTGACCAAAAATAAAGATAGGCCTGGGATAAGACAAAAAAAAAAAGATAGGCCTGGTTTGTTAGGCCATCAATGGGCTCGAGCCGAGCTGGCTAGATCTGGTCTAGATGGCTAGACCAAGTCTAGCCAAACCCATAGAATAATAATATAATAAAACAAAAACAAAAAAAATTCCAAAAGTCCTTTAAAAAATATTTATGACTTTCTCGTATGTTTTTCTACAAATTCTATTCAATATTAGGTCATAAACTTAAACTATAAGATATAAACTCAGTATAAAGTACTAGGTTTTCTCTTAAATTCCCAGAAAAAAAGTAAATAAATCCTTATTTCAAAAAAATAAAAATAAAATTGTTTTCGTGCATACAACCGTATCCTAAAAGTTTTCTAAGCATATTTTCATGAAAAATAAAAATTACATCTTTTTTATATTTTAAAATGTAAAATGAATATCGTAATAGATTATGATTATCTGTTAGGGTATGACTAGAATATCAAAAACCATTCACCATTCACTTTGTATTTAAAGTGTTAGGATTTAGTTGTAGACTTTAGTATTTGGAGGTATAAGACTATATTATAGAGTATACACTTAGATATTAAAGATACAAAAATAAAAATAAATGCAATGCTAAGATTTAGGCCTTGGAAAAATTAGGATTTAACCCAATAGGATAGAGACTTTCTCCTAAAAAGAAATTTATCATAAATCTTAGACAATACCAATAAATAGAACATGACTTAAAAAAACAATCAAACAGCAATGCATCCTACTTTAATTATAATGCATTGGAGGTGATGCGTCTTTCCCTTACACAAGTAATATTTAATCAAACTCTCGCAGACCATAATTCTTCTAGTAATCGTAATACTAGGTGACAACTCTTGAATTCTATAATCATATCTTTATGATTATACTCAAAACCCATTTCCCTATTTTTTTAATACCTTTAAAGAAACAAATCTGTCGTTCTCGACATCACATGCTCTGAGACTAGTTGGATAATTTTAAAAAAAAAAATACAAAAATATACAAACAATCAATATAATTTATAATTATGAGTAAAAGTTTGATTATTAATTTAAAAATATTTAAAATGTATTTTTTTTTAAATATCAAGACAACAATATTTTTATTGAATCAAGCCTCCCTTGGGCTCATTTGCTTAAATATCAAGATAACAATTTTTTTTAATGGATCTAGACTTATTTATATTAATTTATCAAACATACAAAAACATACAACTCGAGTTATGGCCCGGCTGAATCTAATAACATTGTTTTTTTAAAATAATTTTTATGTAATTATATAACAAAATTAATATATGCTATCTAGAAAGTAACATGATAAATATTTAAAAACAAAATGATAGGATGGGAGAAACTACTGTATTCTTACTTGAAAGCAAGGTATCATATTTAAATTATATTCTTAATTAATCTAGGAAATTAATATATTTTTAATTAATTATTATTTAAAAATTTAAATTATATTAAAAAACAAAAACAAGTTAAACCCACACGACTAGACATAATAAAAAATGTTAGGCCTGCACGTGGACTTAATAAAAAAAGGTCAAGGTCATGCCTAAGTTATTGTGTGCACGACTATTAAGAACTCAAAAAATACATAAAAAAACATGTTAATATATGATTGGATAGATTGGGTTAGCTTTGGGTATCAAGTTGAAAAAATAGAGACATATGATAGGCCACTTGCTCAATTATTAAAGAATCTATGATAATAAATAGTAAATTATTATTTTAATTTTTTTATATAAAAAATTTATAATTATAATTCATAATATAATATATTATAAAAAAAAAAAGCAAAGTGATAAAAACATACATAAGTTATGATGGTGAAAAACATAGTAATCTTATTCAACTAATATGATTTCATGTGGGTTGAATAATCTGATATGAATTTTTTAAAAAATATTTTTTAATTAAAAATACATTGAAATTATCTTAAAAGATAATTAAAATGTATTAATTTAATAATTTCCCAAATAAAATAAATTAACTGCATTAGCACACGAGCATAATTAATTATGAAAATAACTAAAGGTATTGCTAGCTAGATCTGAAACAAAATCGTGGTGGGTCCTTCCCCTTTCCTTTCCTGTCCCTTGGCTTCCCCTTTAGCTTCGTCGTTTGCGATATTCGGATGTTATTGATTTAGTTGGCTTCCCCTTTAGCTTCGTCGTTTGCTATATTCGGATGTTATTGATTTAGATTTTTTTTTGTATTTTAAAAATATTTTAAAAAAATTTAATTTTTTATTTTAAATTAATACTTTTTTAGTATTTTCATAGCATTTTAATATATTAATATAAAAATAATTTTGAAAAAATAAAAAAATAATTTAAAAAAAAGTTCAAAGAAATACCTTTACTGTTAGAACAAGAAAATGGCAAAAAAAGAAAAAAAACTTCGGTGTTTGCCACTCCTTTTTTTTCAATTATATTCTTTATTTTCCTCGCAGACGACAGGCTAGCAAGTGCATGAACCTCCTAAGTCCTTTTCGCTCCTTTTTCTGCCGAGTATGGATGGAATATCCACGTCACTTCAAGCAATTTGCATGGAAGATCGATTCGTTTTCTTTTCTTTTCTTTCATTTCAAGAATAGTTATCCATTCAATACAAAATATGCAAAGATATCTACAATTGTAGTCGGTATAATTCCACGTTGCTAAGAAAGATATATATAATAGTTTACAAACTTCCCGTCTTATTTTTTTTTTATGCATGTTTGGCTAGGCAAGAGTGTTTTTTTAATTTTTTTATTTAAAATTATATCAAAATATTTTTTTTAGATTTTTTATTATTAATATCAATATATCAAAATCATTAAAAACAAAAAAGAATAATTTAATATATTTTTTTATTTTTAATATCAGCGTATAAAGATCATAAAAAATAATTTTTTAATATATTTTTAAGATAAATATATTTTTAGAGCACACCTAAACACAATTAAAAATATAATATTAAACATGCATTAATAAAAAAAACACAATATAAATGGGAAGAAAAATAATAAATATTGTAAAACAGATATAGCTTCTTTAGAAAGAGCTAGGTAATTGGTCCAACCTTGGTTTTGGCCTGCGAGTTAGGATATATTTTTATAGAAAAGAATCGTAGAAAACTATGCAAACATTCAATATATTTTATATTTTATATTTGTAAGTAAAATTTTGATTATTAACTTAAAATTATTTTTGAAGTAAATATTTTTTAAATATATAAACAACAATTTTTTTTTATTAATTTACACTTACTTAAAATAATATATCAAACTCATAACTTGAATAATGAATTTAATTGGATTTAATAATATTATATTTTTAAAATATTTTTTATTTAATTATGTAATAATACTAATAACACTATACAGAAAGTAATATGATAAGATTTTTAAAAAACAACTATTATACTTTTATTCGAAAACAAAGTATCATATATAAAATATATTTTTAATTAATTTAAGAATTTAATATATTTATCATACTAATTAATTAATTTTTTAAAAATAAATTTAAATTAAAAAAAGGTGAGACCCACGTGCATGGACATAATTAAAAAGGTCTCGCCTTGGACTTAATAAAAAAGTTCAAGCCTAGGCTATTTTTTAAAAAAAAATCCTCAGGCCATTTGATGTATTGTTTTTATTGAATAAGTTAATGGGTTGTTTATTAGATTATTAGTTAGAATCTAACTGTAATTTTGGTTGCTAAAACATATTTATTTTTTTATTAATTTTTACCTTAAAACACATAAAAAAAACACCATAAAACCTATATAAATCATACAACAATTCCAAAACACCTCAAAATCATTTAGAAAAAAAATTAACTAAATAAAATAAAATTAAAACTAAACCCGATTTACTTTTACCATCACATTTAAAAAAAAAACAACATTTATTAGACTCTTCTGGAGAAGAAAAACTCATTGACAAAAATATTCTTGTTTTAGTGGTAAGATTGTGGTCAAATGATAATTTTTCTATAGTTAGACAAGTTTTTCTTTCCTTTTTTTAATTTAAAGATTGAAAAATACATAAAATTCAAATATTTTTAAGATTAACCTTGTATTTTCTCTATCTTTTATGACCATCCTACTTTAAATTATATCTTGTTAATTCAATTGAAAACTTTATTTCATGGAATTAGGCTCTAAAATGATCAAATAAAAAAAAGTTAAAGGATGAAATTTTTGAAAGGAAAAGAAAACGAAAGGAGAAGAGAAGGGAGCATGTCAACTCATTCACCTTATCAAGTAAAATAAACATGTCAGCCTTCACTTTTCACCATCTTTATGCCATCCCTCTTTAACAAACAGATGGTATAGGAAGTGCCCTAATCCTTTCCCCACATTTTCTTCTACTTTGATTATAGGATTTCCTCTTCACATGATTATTTAGTGTTCATTATCTACTTCTCCAGGCAGAGACAGCGTCTAGTCTGTTTGTCCGCAGTGAACTTGATGCGCAGCTCGAACCATGCCTAACGAAGAGCTCACTCTTCCCGGCCCATCATAAATCTCACTGGATCAAGAGTAGAGTTAATTTAACTAAACGGACTGGGGAGAGCCGATACCTCTCCTCCAATAATAATAATAATAAAAAAAAAAAAACTATGGACTTGAATGTTCATCTGAAATATTTGTTTTTGTATTTAAAAACTATTTATTAAAAAATGTAATGATTTTTTTGTTTTAAATTATTTTTTTATGTTTTCAAATTGTTTTGATGTGTTGATGTTAACAAATAATTTAAAAAATATTATTTTAATATAATTTCAAATAAAAAATACTTTTAAAAACAACAAATATCACATAAATCTTATAAATTAAAGGGACTAAACCCAATAACCACTCTGGACAAACAGTGACTCAGCCCAAAATAATTAGCAAATCACAAACAAGATTAAGTTCAAGGAAACGAACAACAAACGCATCCCTATTAATTGAGCCCACTACACGAATCCCGGAAAATCAAATTTCATTGAAGTTTAACGATAGAAAATTTCCAAACGCTCATCCGACTTTGGAAAAGACCTCTTCCATTTATTATTTAAATAAAGAAAAACCACACACGCACGCATATATATAAGTGGGTTTTAGGATTTGTAATCAATATATTTAATTTATACATGATAAATATTTATCATAATTGATGCAGTTATTAAATATATTAAGTCAAGAGGTTGACTTGTGATCCCGTGATTCAAAGTCTTGGCTAAATCAGATAATGAATGGCGTCTAACAACTATAAATGACTGTATCATATATTAACACGGATATCTTGCAGGTTGCACGAAGAAAATGTAACATGATGAAAGGCTTAGGTCATTGATTTGACCGGTTTAATAGTATCATATGATTTTGATAACATAAAATAAAAAATATAATAACAAAAAAATAAACTGAAAAAAATTTGTAAAGAAAATAAAGATTAAAGCCTAATGGAATTAACATGCTAAATCTGACTTGTTTGCGATGACAGGACAATTCTTTTGAAAATAGATTGATTAAGATTAAAATAATAAAAGGTATAATTAAAAAAATTAATTAAAAAATAATTTAAATTAACTTAGTCAATTCATTAACCTTATGATAATACATATATAATTAGGATAACTCCGTTTACAAGAAAAAAAATATGAAGATCATTTCATAATAAATTAAATATTGAAAAATATGGTTGAATTTAAAAAAAAAAACCTAAAAAAATTAATAAAATCAACTTGTGTCAATATCTTAAACCCACAACCCTAATTATAGTCCTAGACTAACACCATAAAAAGCAAACCCTAAAATAATAAAAAACATTAAAGAATGAAATTGGAAGAAAAGGGTAATAAAATGGATCTACAAGAAAAATAATAATAATTAAAAGAATGAGAAAAAAATCTAACATAAAATAAAAATAAATCAAAATTAAATATTAAGGTATGAAATTAAAAACACAATTCAATTAGAAAAATTATAAAAAAATAAAAACTAAATTTGACACAAAAAAATAAAACCAAATGATAACGGACTAAATTAAAAATAATAATAATAATAATAATAATAATATAAAAAAAAGATAAAAAGGAAATCAAAGAAATTTTCTTTAATCACTTTTAGGATTAAAATTTAATTGAAAATAATTGTTTAACATGATTAAAACAAATTATAAGTGAATAAAAAATTGATTTTTTTAATTTTATATCTAACATGTTTTCATGAAACTCAAAATCATTCAAAAATACAAAAAATTCTTATACTTTATATAATGGACAGTTACAAAAATAAAAATAAACTCATGAAACATCAAAACTTTTAGAATAGAAAAAACCTATATGATATGGGCTTTGGGGTTTAACCAAACATGCGCCCACGCTTGGCTGGACTTCAACTTAGGCTTGATCCTTGGGTTTCAAGTCTTGAATCCTGTGCGTTATAAAACAATTTTTTAGTTCATAAAGAATTCTTTTCCATCCTAGTTTGTTTAGTAGGTCCTGAATGAACAATTTAGAATGAGAGATATTTTGCACACCAAGCAATATCTCTTAAAGCTTCTTTCCAAGATTTTCTTCTATGTTTTTCTTCATATATTCTAGAGCTTAGAATAAGTTTTTTGTAAAGAGATTTTAAGTTTGTTTTCATGGTTCGTAAACTTTGATAAATAGTCCAATTAATCAAGGTGACGTTGATGAAATTCTAAGAGGCTGATTGCATTCAATTTGTTTTTATAAAGTGATGATTACTAAAATTTTAAAGATAAATGATTAATTTTTAACAATAATAAATTGTTTTATCTAAATCATTTTGAGTGCAAAGTAAGTATTACTAAACAATTTTTTTAAATATCAATATAAAACTAGTCAAATGAATCCACACTGAACGATGTTCTGATTTTAAAAATCACTTGCATGTAAGTAACTTTCAATTGGATCATCTTAAGTTTTGTTCTGTTATATATGAGTACTATCATATTTAAATCAATTTAAAGCCTTAATTTTCTATTTATAAGTAAAGCTATTTATAATTTAAATTATTTTCTTATTAAAACAAATTATTTTCTTATTAAAACGAATTCATTTTATATACACCTATATAAGTCTAAAGTGCTTATTAAAACCAAATAAATATTTTGGTGTTGTTTATCAAATAGATTTTAAGAAAATTATATCAGTAAATAAAGAAAAAATAAAAATTGTTACCATGCACATATATTAATATATTATTTTCTCATTTTTATTATATATTCAATTTAAATATTTGATAGTTCTCAAATTTAATAAGAGATGCTACATCTTATGTATCATGATTTAATAATTTTATTGAAAAAATGGACATAATTGAAAAAAGAAAGAAAGTAAATGATGCATAATTCAAATGATATACTATTATGAATTTTAAATAATTTTAGGGATTTTAATAAGAATTGATCTCATATTAGAGTCATTTTATTCTTTCTTTTTTTTTGAACTAGATGTATATAAAGGGCCTGTTGATTTCATTGTTCACTAAGAAAGAAAACTGTTTCGATTGTAATAATGTTCCATGGTATTTTCTTTTTGTAAAAAAAAAATATTAATTCTTTGGTTTTTTCAATTTGGTTTTTATATTTTGGCTGCATAGGGTTATAAGGTCTTGGGGTATTGAGAAAAAAACTCTATCACTTAGTTGCTCGATTTAATAAAATTAAATTTTTTTATTAATTTAAAATAATTAAAGCTATGAAAATTGAATTTCAACCATAGAAAAAAAATTCAATCCAATTTTCTTAAAAGAATTAAGGATTAAATTACATAAATAGAGGAAAGATCATCCCTATTTGTTTTGGTTAATTGATTATTTTTTTAATTTGATTTATTTATATTGAGTTTATTTATAATTGAACTTAATGGTGTTTTTTAGTTGTATAAATATAGGAATTTTGCGATGTCAAGGAAAAATTATAATGTGCGGTTAATATTCGGTTTTGTAAAATAAATTTTAATTGATTTAAAATAATTAGAGCTTAAAAGAACAAATCTAAAACTGAAAAACTTTATAAAGACTAGGTTTAATAGGAAGTGACAAAAAGGATGGCAAGAGTGAGGAAGTTGCCACTATTTTACAATATATGTGATTTTTTATTATATTCTATCTCAACAAGTTCTTGTTGGCAGTGCAACGTATGTATGTTGGAGGCATGTGGAGGTTCCTTTTCTATTTTTTTTTCATTTCCTTTCTCTTTCTCTTTCTCTATTCTCTCCCTGGCGCCTGTGAAAAATATCTCTTAAATAGCTTTATGATTGTCATTTTATTTTTATATTAAATTTGATTTTTTTTAATTATTATTTATTTTATTTTGAATTTTTTAATTAATTTTCTTTTAATTTTATCCTTTAATATTAAATTAATTAAAAATAAAATTTTATAATTTTTTTATTTGTTTTTTATGAGATAATCTCAACATCATGACTAAAATTATAGGTTTGGAAAATTAACTTGAATTGAATTCAGTCTTTTTTATATTATTTTTTAAAAAATAATTTTTAGTTTTATTTTTCTAAATAAGTTTAGAAGTTATCTTAGGTTGATTCAAGTTTTTTTTTTCTCTATTATTTTTAATTAATTTTATTTTTAATTTCACCTTTCAATATAGAGATAATTTAGAAATTAAGCTTGATAATATTTTTTTCAATTTTGTTTCTATAGAGTTATATTGGTCTCAAGATCCGAGTCACGAGTTTGGTAGACTGACTTGAGTTAACTCGAGTCAATTTTTTTCTTTCAAAAAACATGTTATTTTTTTTCCTTTTAATTTCATCCTACAATATTGAATTGACTATAAATTGAGCTTTGTATTTTATAAGGTTATTTCTTTATCATGACCTTGCTCACATATTTGATGGTTTTAACTCATGTTATTTTTTATTTTTTAATAATTAATTATTTTTTAATTAATTATTTTTTTAATTTTACTTTTTAATATTATGTAAGTTGAGAGTTGACACTTATAATATATTTTTTCTTTTTTTATAACATTATTTCATTTTTATGATTTATATTATAAATTTGACATGTTTATCCTAAATAACTTGAATTGTTTTTTATTATATATATATATATATATTATTTAACATTTGATTTATTTAAAATTAAATTTCATAATTATTTTATTTAATTTTTATGAGATTATTATAATAACGTATATAGATAATATATATTATAGATGAACTAGTATTGATCTAAGTTGCCTATATACTCTATACTCTTTTGAAAATATTTTAAAAATTATCATTAAGTATTTTTAAAAAAGATTATTTAATATGCATCTGCTTTTTATTTTTTTTATTAATGAAAAAAACCTAAAAAAATTAATAAAATCAACTTGTGTCAATATCTTAAACCCACAACCCTAATTATAGTCCTAGACTAACACCATAAAAAGCAAACCCAAAAATAATAAAAAACACTAAAGAATGAAATTGGAAGAAAAGGGCAATAAAATGGGTCTACAAGAAAAATAATAATAATTAAAAGAATGAGAAAAAAATCTAACATAAAATAAAAATAAATCAAAATTAAATATTAAGGTATGAAATTAAAAACACAATTCGATTAGAAAAATTATAAAAAAATAAATAATAATTAAAAGAATAAAAACTAAATTTGACATAAAAAAATAAAACCAAATGATAACAGACTAAATTAAAAAAAAAATATATAAAAAAAAGATAAAAAGGAAATCAAAGAAATTTTCTTTAATCACTTTTAGGATTAAAATTTAATTGAAAATAATTGTTTAACATGATTAAAACAAATTATAAGTGAATAAAAAATTGATTTTTTTAATTTTATATCTAACATGTTTTCATGAAACTCAAAATCATTCAAAAATACAAAAAATTCTTATACTTTATATAATGGACAGTTACAAAAATAAAAATAAACTCATGAAACATCAAAACTTTTAGAATAGAAAAAACCTATATGATATGGGCTTTGGGGTTTAACCAAACATGCGCCCACGCTTGGCTGGACTTCAACTTAGGCTTGATCCTTGGGTTTCAAGTCTTGAATCCTGTGCGTTATAAAACAATTTTTTAGTTCATAAAGAATTCTTTTCCATCCTAGTTTGTTTAGTAGGTCCTGAATGAACAATTTAGAATGAGAGATATTTTGCACACCAAGCAATATCTCTTAAAGCTTCTTTCCAACATTTTAGTAAATGCTTTTATACAATATAAAACTAGTCAAATGAATCCACAATGAACGATGTTCTGATTTTAAAAATGAGTACTATCATATTTAAATCAATTTAAGGCCTTAATTTTCTATTTATAAGTAAAGCTATTTATAATTTAAATTATTTTCTTATTAAAACGAATTCATTTTATATACACCTATATAAGTCTAAAGTGCTTTTTAAAACCAAATAAATATTTCAGTGTTGTTTATCAAATAGATTTTAAGAAAATCATATCATTAAATAAAGAAAAGATAAAAATTGTTACCATGCACATATATTAATATATTATTTCCATTTTTATTACATATTCAATTTAAATATTTGATAGTTTTCAAATTTAATAAGAGATGCTACATCTTATGTATCATGATTTAATAATTTTATTGAAAAAATGGACGTAATTGAAAAAAGAAAGAAAGTAAATGATACATAATTCAAATGATATACTATTATGAATTTAAAATAATTTTAGGAATTTTAATAAGAATTGATCTTATATTAGAGACATTTTATTCTTTGTTTTTTTGGAACTAGATGTATATGAAGGGCGTGTTGATTTCATTGTTCACCAAGAGAGAAAACCTTTTGGATTGTAACAGTGTTCCGTGGTATTTTCTTGTTTTTTTGTAAAAACAAATATTGATTCTTTAAGTTTTTTAAGTTTGGTATTTTAATTTGTTTTTCAACTTATTTCTTTGAAGTTGCATTTATTTGGGCTAGGTGTTATTGATTTATTTTGGCTGCCTAAGTTATAAGGTCTTGGGGTGTTGAGAAAAAAAACTCTATCACTTGGTTGATGCTCAATTTAATAAAATTAAAAAAAAATTATTGAGTTGAAATAATTAAAATTATGAGAATTGAATTTCAACCATAGACAAAAATTCAACTCAATTTTCTTAAAAGAATCAAGGATTGAATTACACAAGTAGGGGAAAGATCATCCCTATTTATTTTGGTTAATTGATTTTTTTTTAATTTGATTCATTCACATTGAGTTTATTTGTAATTGTGCTTAATGGTGTTTTCTAGTTGCATAAATATAGGAATTTTGCGATGTTATGGAAAAATTATGATGTGTGATTGATGCTTGGTTTTGTAAAATAAATTTTAATTAATCTAAAATAATTAAAGCTTGGAAGACCAAATCTGAAACTAAATTTTTTTATAAAGACTAGGGTTAATAGGAAGTGACAAAAAGGATAGCGAAAATAAGAAAGTTGCCACTGTTTTACAATATGTGTGATTTTTTACAATATTGTAATACCACCTTATTTGGTAGTGTTGGAGGCGTCTCGATAAGTCCTTATTGGTAGTGTAACGTAAATATGTTGGAGGCATATAGAGGTTCTTTTTCTATTTTTTTTCATCATCTTTATCTTTTTCTTTCTCTATTCTCTGTTTGGCCTGCTGTGAAAAATATCTCTTAAATAGCTTTATGTCTTGTCAATTTATTTTTATGCCAAACTTGATTTTTTTAATTATTATTTATTTTTTTAGATTAATTTTTAATTAATTTTCTTTTCAACTTTATTTTTTAATATTAAATTGATTGAGAATTAAATTTTATAATTTTTTTATTTGCTTTCTATGAGATAATCTCAGCATCATAACTGAAGTTATATGTTTGGGAAGTTGACTCGGGTTGAATTTGATCCTTTTTATATTATTTTTAAAAAAATAGTTTTCAGTTTTATCCTTCTTAAACAGGTTGAAAGTTATTTTAGGTTGACTCAATTCTTTTTTTCCTGTCATTTTTAATTAATTTTATTTTTTAATTTCCCCTTTCACCATTGAGATGGTATAAAAATTGAACTTTATAATATTTTTTTTTAATTTTATTTCTATAAAGTTATATTGGTCTTACGATCCAAGTCACGAGTTTGGTATACTGACTCGAGTTAACTCGGATCAATTTTTTTCTTTTAATTTTATCCTACAATATTGAATTGACTAGAAATTAAGCTTTGTTTTTTATAAGGTTATTTGTTTATCATGACCTTGCTTATATATTTGACAGTTTAACTCATGTTGTTTTTTTATTTTTATTTTAAATTAATTATTTTTTAATTAATTATTTTTTTCAATTTCACTTTTCAACATTGTATTAATTGAGAGTTGACATTCATAATATTTTTTTTATATATAGTGTTATCCTATTATTATGATCTATATCATAAATTTAACAGTTTTATCATAGATGACTTGAGTTGTTTTTTTTATTGGATACACACACAACACTTGATTCATTAAAAATTAAATTTTATAATTATTTTGTTTGATTTTTATGAGATTATTATGATTATATAATTAGGTAATATATATTATGGATTAACTAGGATTGATTAAGTTGTTTCAGTAAATGTTCAAAAATATTTTAAAAAATATCATTAAGTATTTTAAAAACATTATTTAATATGCATCTGCTTTTTATTTATTTATTAATGATTAAAATTGTTTTCTACTGAAAAGAAAATATTTCGGTACTAGTTACCATAGCTAGTCTCCAAGCGTCGAGACAAAACATGTCCTGTTAACAAAAAAGTTGCCAACAAAAATCTGAACTCTCACCTCGAGTTAATATCCATTATATTCTTTGCTTTCTCGGAATTAGCTGAACTACTTGTGTTTCTTTTGTTTAAGTTGAGGAAAAACTCCTACAGTATATTCTTATTCCATCAAGAAATACTCTCCCTAAATCATGTTTATGTAGGGAGAGAGAGAGAGATTTACGAGCTAATTAGTTTAGAAAACGATCGTTTAATGTAACCAGATAATGGTCCACGCCTGCTTGAAAATCCAGTTAAATCCCCTGTCTGTGAGAAGCACACCATAGTTTGGCATCCCATGAACAGCAGCAATACTCGTGATATATCACTAACATAAAAATAACAGGAATTTAGTTAATTTACAACATCAAGTTAACAGCCCCACATGGTTTTTTGTCCTAATGATTGTCATTATATGGTGTCTTTGTTCTTCAGCTGCTTAACTCACATTCAGCTACTTTGACTAGGAAATACAATTCAATAAACAATCATATGTAGTGCATCTTTTCCCACATGCACTAATAGTAAAATTATTATTTGAAGATTCTACACCAAGGCTTTCTAAAAGGAAAAGAGAGATCTTTTCATTATGTTTTAGCTTCATATCCATACACAAAACATTTTCTACATACATTCTTGATTCTACGATTTGACTACAAAGATTACACCTTCGAATCCAATCGTCACCTCTTATCTCAAGCAAATCATGACTTCACTCGGCATACAAACCCCAACTCCACTCGCTTCCTGATATAGAAAACCCCCACACATGTTCATTTTACAGAGATACAGATAAAACATGACAGAGAAACCTAAAACGAGTGAGAATAGAGAAAAATTCCTAAATCCCCTTAAAAACCAAACTAATTAAAGAGGTTGCTGCATAGTCACAACAATGGGACTAGTGACAGTGTGCTCTCCATCAGACCAAATTATGGAACCACTCCTCGTGCTAGAGGCCCCGGGTGCGAGCTTCACTGCTGTAGTTTGCACTCTGACAAGGAAGTTCAATTTCTGCCCCACCCTCCTGAACACAAGTTTCTCTGGCTGAACCGTGACGACAGTCTCACCAGGTGGCCTAATTGTAACTTTGTACACGGATTTTGCATCCCCGACATTTGTCACTGTCCTAATAAAATGTGTAGACATCTGATGCTTGCCATACTGTTGGAACACAACAGATAATGAAGGGTAATTCAAGTTCCCTGAATGACCTGCCCTTTTAGCTCCACTGCAATCTGCATTCCTCCTAGTGACCACTTGAATGTTGTTAAGTGTATAATTTGAATTGCAGAGAAAATCTATATAATCAAAAGATGTAATATCATAGATCAACCCAGGATCCATTGCCTTTTGTGGGTGAACATGGCCAGCTCCGAAATCTAACACAGTAGAAACATTTCCAGTAGACTCATCAAGCATTGTTCCTCCTCGATTATCAACTGTATAAGCAGTTGTCATCAAGGCCGACCTTATTGCTGCCGGACTCCATTCAGGGTGAGCTGCCTTTAACAAAGCAGCTAACCCGGAAACATGTGGACAAGCCATTGATGTACCTGAAAGAATATTAAACTCAATTTTTCGCTTATCAGATGGGATCCCAGAGGGTCCAATTTTATCAGGCCAAGCAGCAAGGATGTTCAAACCAGGAGCAATAACATCAGGCTTCAAAATTTCAGGGGACTCAGGATTTGGCCCTCTAGCTGAAAACGAAGACACCACTGGTGCAGGCCTCACATTAACTCTGGTCCCTTTAAAGACAATAGTAGCAGTAGGAGGTGATGACTTCGATTTAGCAGCCGCAGACAAGTACTTCCTAATTTCATCGCCACCAGAAGCACCAACAGCAGTAGCAGGCAAAACATGACAATCAGCAACTAAACCCTCACCATCAAAAACCCCATTAGCCAAAATCATCCCAACCCCTCCGGCCATCTTCACAACCTCACCTTTAGCAGCCCTAGAATTAATCCCCCTATCACACAACACAATTTTCCCTTCAACAAACTTAGGATCTAAAGAACCCTCTATACACAATGAACCAGAATAACCATCTCCACCGTCACCACTCCCAGCATAAACCACTGGATACATCTTCCCTGAAGCCAAACCTGGCCCACCATAAAGACTGACACCAGAAATCACCTTCCCATTTCCAAGCTTAACATCAGCTGGAAAATCCCTATCAATTGTTCCAGCACCAACAGTAGTTACCCATGGAGCTACATTAGTAACAGATAAACCTCCAGGTCCACCATTACCAGCACTAGCAGATACAAAAACCCCACAATCCATAGCACCAAAAGACCCAATTGCAATAGCATCTAAATAGTAAGGCACGACAACACCTCCAACACTTAACGAAATAACATCAACCCCATCAGAAACAGCAGCATCAAATGCAGCTAAAATGTCGGAATCATAACAACCGGCATTCCAACAAACCTTATAAGCAGCAAGTCTAGCTTTTGGAGCCATTCCAGCAGCAACCCCGCGTGCATAGCCAAGTGTAGATGCCGGAAACACGTATCTTCCGGCAGCAATGGAAGCAGTGTGAGTGCCATGGCCATCAGAGTCACGTGGCGACCGATACTCGGTAGTCTCATTCATTTTGCCGTTCGTTGCTTCATATCCGTTGCAGAAAAAGCGAGCTCCTATTAACTTTCTATTACAAGAACTTGAAGCGAAGTCTTTGCCACTAACACAAACCCCTTTCCATTTGGACGGGACGGGACCCAAATCACGGTCATTGAAGCTCTGTCGTTCAGGCCAGATACCAGTGTCGATGACTCCGATCACAAGATCGGACCCGAAATCCGACTCTTTAAGCAGACCAGCACTGTCGGATGTTCTCAAACCGAGGAACTGAGGTGAGCGCGTTGTATGAAGGTGACGCACGCGTTCAGGGATGACAGCAACGATGTGAGGGAGGGTCTGGAGCTTGAGGGCTTCTGTAAGGGAAAGTTTGGCGGAGAAGCCATGAAAGACGGTGTCGTAAGTGTGGAGCAAACGGGGTGTGGTTCCAGGGGAGATGGAGGAGAGAGAGGAAATGTACCAGTGCTGGTGGGTGGGGAAAATAGAGGGTTTGGTGTCATGTTGGACTTGGACAATGAAGGTTCTTGGCTGCTCATTTGTCGAAGAAGAGGTTGTAAGGGAGAGGAGACAGAGGAGACAGAGGAGAGAAAGCATTGTGATTGAAGATAGGAGAGTGTTTGAGCTCTGCTACTGCCTGAGCAGTCTCCGTCTTTAAAGTGAAATGGAAGTGTGAGAAAGGGTGACACACTCCCGAGCAGTAAGGTGGGGAATGGCGAATAGAAGTGAGCGAGTGAGTGGGATTTAACGAGGATAAAAGATGCTGATCACATGTTTTTTATTTTTATAAAAATTATATCAATCTTGTTTCTAAGAGATGGTTTAGTGTGTATTTGGATATTTTCATGGTTATTATTTGAAAATATAGATTTAAAAAAATTATGAATTGCAGTATTTTTTTTAATTAAGATTTACGAAGAGAGTTTTCAAAGAAACTCATACAAAATTAGGATGTATTTTAATTAATTATATATTTTTAAAATAGCAATTAAAGTAAAATATAGTTTCAACCGGTATGAAACTTTTAAAATTAGGATGTATTTTAACATAAATGACAAGCTTATTAAGAATGTTCATTTTAATGATTTTGAATAGTATTGATAATTTGAGATGAAAAATAAATTTTTAAAAATAAAAATAATATTATTTTAAAATAAAAATACTTTATAATTCAATCACATATCAAATGCTGATCACTTTCCATTACAATACAAAAGGTGGAGAATATATTTATAGTAAATTTAGCAACAAGAAAAATCTGCATGGCCCAACCTCCTGCCGCATCAAGTGATGCGATCAACCACCTCCCTCGCCATCGCCATCGCCATCGAATATTCTAATAACTTGATCGGCGACACACTTACCAGACTGACCTCTCACGTGTTAGACAGTTCACACGTGACATTGACTCTTGCTAGTAGAATTGTTCGTTTAGTTTCTACCGTTGGATATTGTCGATCTTATTCTTTAGATTAATGTGGGTGTTCGGGTCAGCTTGCAGGCACCATGATTAATTTTATGGGTCCTGAAGTTAACGACCATGTAAGCCTCCAGTAGCTATCATACGAGCAATCAAGGATTTGAACTTAAAATTACAAAGGAAACAAATTCTTTAATTTTAAATCTTTACTACTTGATCACCATCGAAATGGTTGTTATCGATATTATTATTCAAGAGACAGGTTAAACACTCGTCCTAGAACTGGGGGCACCTTACTGAGGTCGGAGGATGATTCAGACTCCAACCTGGACAGATGCGCAGATAGCCACGTGGGGCAGTATTAAATTATTAATTAAAAAAAAAAAACACAAAGAGCAAAGCATTTGACACTGTACTCCAACACAGATCCGCACATTGCAATTTCTTTTTCCTTTTTTTAATCATGAGTTTTTTTTTAATTGATCCTTTCATATTGCTTTTATTCGAAATTGATCTGATAGCTTGTTTCAATAGGCTTCATGCAAGATTCTCACAGAGTAAGCAAAACATTTCGTGCTGCACTTTTCATATCTAAAAGGAAGAAGAAAATAAATCAGGGTAATCGAGGGGAGGGGAGAGAGAGAGGGGTCCCGGGGGGGTGGTGTGGGCGGTGGGGAAGAAAGAAAGAAAGAAAGAGAAGAAGAATAGGAAGCAAGAGCCACACCATAGCAAGATCACCGCCTTGTGCCGCCTTGAAAGGAAGTTCTTTTCAAGATGATTTTCATGACACCAAAAAAGGTTGTCACACACTAGTGTATAGGTTAGAATTACATACATTTTTTTTAGTTAGTTTTTGATTTTCATAACTCTTAAATTTAATTTTAAATTTTATCTTATTTAATTCTAATAAAAATCTAACCAAACCAAGAAAAAAAAAAGAGATAAACAATCTAACCGGTTTAGAGCATAATAATATATCCATGACTCGAGTCGTAAATTTTATGGGTTAAATCAATAGATTTTCATTTTGATATTACAAAAAAGATGTCAAAATTTTATGGGTTAAATCAATAGATTTTTATTTTGATATTAAAAAAAAATGTCATTTTATTTTTTTTAAATCAAATTATATTTTTAATAATCATCTAAGTTATATTTAAATATATCAAATTAATTGTGTCACGTCATGAAAATTCTCATATAATTTAATTTGAAATTTAAACCAGATAATGTATTAGGTCAAAAAATTCAAAAGTACACCTTCTAAATTATAATATTATCAAAGGGTTCTTCATGAACTTACAATTCTATTTGTATGTTCAAAAAACAATGTTGTATAATTTTTTTTAAAAAAAATATTTAAATATTATCATTTTATTTTTTTAAATCATATCAAGTTTTTACTAAGTTAATTTGATAAGTTATGAATTTATATCTATTAGTTTTCTTTTAAATATGTTTGAAAGAGCATTACTAACGCCTTAAATTTGCACCTTTAGCAAAGCGCATGCAACAGACTAGTTATACTACCATTCACAAGTTTGAGCGACACCATCTATAAACACAAGCTTAAAAATGGAAATGACAACTTGTAATGGAAATGATTTCATGATCCCTAATTTAATTATTAAATAGGAACAAGGAGTATAAAAAATTAATAGGCAGAAAAAGGATCTATTAAATAGGAACAAGGAGTATAAAAATTTAATAGGCAGAAAAAGGATAAGAAAAAGGATCTATTAAATAGGAACAAGGAGTATAAAAATTTAACGGATTTATTTTATAGGTTATTAGTTTTTAGATAGCTAAGATAATATTTTGTTATGTCATCGAAGTATCTTATGGGATTTGTATTAACTAGAATGTATTATTAAATTAAGGATATAAACTTAACCAATTTTAATTTGTAATAATGTATAGATAACATAGATGGGTTTATATTCTAAATTTCTAAGTAGATAAAAATCAAGTTTTAAATTAATTTAAATTAGATAGACATATTTACATTTCATTAAATTGATTTTTGGGTTGGATGAAAAGAGATGTGTAATGATGTTGCTACGAGAATGTACGAGGTTGTCAGGACTTGATTGTGTTGATTATTCATTACATGTATCAAAAAAGATTTAAGGGTGCTGGTGCAAAAAAATAAAAAAAAATTACTGAAATTTTAGTAGAAAGTAGAAAGAAAGATTATATATAATGTAAAAAAAATGTCCTTATTTTCCATGAAAAGATGAATTGAACTGATATTGGTATGATTAAAACATGGGGTGTTACAATACCACCATTATTTTCAAATAGACGACAAAAAAATGACATATTTATGTATTTTATTTTTTAAAAAAATAAAGAATAAACAACATTTTGTTTATTGTCTAAAAAAACAAAAAACTAAGGTTAGGAAGGCGAGCCTGGTATCTAGGCCCACCCGGTTATTGTTGGCCATGTGTTAGGTCTAATGCTTTTTTATCATATTTCTTCTTTTTTTTTGTTTTTTACACTTCAAATTTTTTTATCAAATTTTTTTACTCTTTAATTTAACATAATTTTTAAATATTATTATAAATTTATTTTAAAAAATATTATTTTAATATATTTTTAAATAAAAAATATTTTTAAAAATAACAGTTAACACGCTACCACACATCCCACCTTTGCACTATGACACACCTTTTAGCTACTTGAGAACTACGAATTAAATCACTAGATGCTATATCGAATTGGTTTTCTGGGTCACTGTATTATATGTTGTGGAATAATTGTGTTGGTCTATTATATTTTCTTAACTTAGTATATAACAAACTATAGTTAAATATATATGTGGCATGCTACTATATCAATTGGGTTCTCTTTATCCATCTACTATTTTTTTTTTTTTGGGATTATACATCCCTTAATATGTTTTTTTTTTTAACTCATTATATCTCTCGTTTTAAGCATATATAATGGTTAATATTGAACAAATAGCATGTTATTAGGGTGACATGCAACATGCATCAAGAAAGTTAATTTTGATGCGAAATAATTTTTTATAATGAAAAAAACTTTAAATTAAAAAACAAAAAAATACATGTTTATTAATTATGTATACATGTTATTTATAAAGACCCTCGATATTGTATATATATAGTTACGTGTTATATACAAATAAAATTGTGACAGGATAAATTATAAAATAAAAAATATGCATCAATTATATTTATTGGTGTTAATGTTTTTATTTTTTATTATTTATAACTTCTTTAGTTACAAAATTCAAATCAAAATTAATTTTTTTAACAAGTGTCATCTTAAAAAACAAAAAAAAGATAAAAAAACTCAATGAAATGTCCCGTCCCTTTCCATTTTCTGCTCCAATTCGCTGCCATTGGCAATCAATTTGAGGTCTCCCTCATTACCAGATCGCCATTATTTGAAATATGAAATGATGCTAATGCTAAAAAGCAATCAGCCAAAGCGACTAACCTACCAATTACTTTTTTATTTATCTCTCTTCTCACCCTTTAATATTGGACTTTACTTAAGCATTGAAATTGCTAAGGTGCCATCCATTAACTCTGTCCTAGCTTTATGCCTCCATGTGAGCAGTGCAGACTTTGAAAACCCCATTCAAATTCAATAGCATTAAATTGGTTTATTTCAATATTCTAATTACTATACAGATATCATCAGTTTCAATATTCTAATTAAAGGCACCAAAAAGTGGGTTTGTATCATCAGTTTTGGATGTGAAATTAAAGAGCTCTAATTTTTTATTTTTTTTGGGTTTTGATCGAGGAGTATTCAAATTCCTCTCATTGGACATGTTCTTATATGCCACATGAAGCTGATGGCTGCTCCCATCTACTAGCATGTAATTTAGAAGAGTGAAATTATTGATATAGTTTTTATAGTAGTATAATTATGGTATTTTTTACTAATGTACACTCCAATACAAAAAGAAATTACATTAAGAACCTATTTTAATATATTTAATATTAATACTGTTAGCTTTTGTTTATAGAAAAACATTGAGAAAAGTTGTGGATATGAAAGAATAAATATTTTTGACTATTTTAATAGATATGTAGAAATAACTTTTTTTATTATAAAAAAATCAATTTAATTTTTTATTTGGCTATCCTTTTTGAGCAAAATTCAAGAAGAAAAAAAAAATTAAAACATAGTTTTTTACTTTTAATTTTTCTTTTTTCTTTTCTATTTAAAAAGCCTCTAGTTGTCGGTTTTCATCTTATATCAATATTACTAGATTTTTTGTCTGTGTTATGCTATAGGTCAAATCAAATATTTTTTAATATAAAAAAAATTAAGGTGTTAATTTTTTTCTAGTAAAAAAAAAAAAGAGTTAAACTGCATGAGGATTAATTTAATGTAACCTATTTGACTTAATGGTTTGAAAAACAACCCCGATGATATATAAAAATTTAATTTGATTCAAAATAAATATTCAAAATAATTACTTATTTGGGCTAAGTCGGTATAATCAGGTCCAGATTAAATTGTTATCCTTAATTATAAGGATAATAAATAAAAAAGGAATAATATATAATCACTTTATCATTTAATATATACACACTTCAAATGTATGTTAATTATTTTTTTAGTAATAAATAATAGTAGATGATGGATAATCAAAATTGATGTATAGTTTATGAATATTTAATTTTTTATTTAATGGATAATAGATAAGATAGAAATATCAAAAAATCAACTCACGATTATCCATTGCCATCCCTATTTGTGGGAGAGTTGATGAGAGAAGAGAATGCGAGCTCCTCCTTTTTTATATAGTGTGCTTGTAGAAGAGACCGTCAGCTGGAGTTTTTTTTTTTTGGTTACATAATGAATCTTAAGTCTTTATATACCAATGAATTATGTGAGTTTGATTGTTATGTAATCATGCATAATAATTATTCTCATTGTGCCATTTTATATATAATAATATTCAAATTGATGAAAAATGCTTGGATCTTGAAATAGCACGTATGGGCTACAATATGAAAGAACAATCTCATAACATATATATATTCTAAATCCACATGAATTTTTGAATTCTTTTGAAAAGCTAGTGAAGTTGGAAAAACCATAAAAATAATTATTTATATAGATTTTAAAGATTGAGTTATTAAAGGTGGTTACTAAACCTGAGTTTTATGAGTGCTTATAAAAAATAAAAAATAAAAATAAAAAATTACTTGATGAATTCAAAAGCCCTCCTATACTTAAGTTAACACTAGTGTAGATGAAAGGGAAATCTTTGTATTGATGTACGTGTTGGAGGGTAGATATCAGAGATGATAAGAGAAGAGAGAGTGGGTTTCTTATTCTCTTTATAGTGTGCTTGTAGGAGAGATAATGAGTTTAGAGCTTCTTCTTTTCTTTTTTTTTTGTGCTACTTCGTCCATGAATTATATGAATTTGCTTGTTATGTAATCATGTAGAATGATTATTCTCATTGCAGATGAACACATTGCAATGAATGTATATATCTAATAATTTCCTTCTATTAACAGAATTAAACAAATTACAAGAGATAATGATGAGCCATCTGCTAGATGGAAAGAGATCTTTAAAATAAGAGGAGGAAGAACACATATATAACTGAAAACATACTCTTAAAGCATAACCATAACTTTTGGGTTCTTGACACCTGGTTTTTGTGAAGAATTTGCCACTTAAAAATAACATATTTACTTATATATTTGACCATTTAAATAACATCTCAATCTTTATTCTTTAATCTCAATGCCTTTCCAATCCATACAAGGTTTTTCAATTTTTAGAAAACCCATTTAATTTTTCACATCAACTTGATTGAGCATTATACATATACTAAAAGAAAATGATTTTTTTATTGTAGAAATGACACAATCAGAATTTTCTCTAATTTTTTTACTATATAGCGGTGACAAATCTATAATTCTTAATATTTTTTTAGAAAATAAGTTTTTTTAATTTTTCCTTTTTATATTTGATGTTTTATCATTATACATTTGACCTATTTATCACCATTTTTTTTCTTATCTTTATTTTTTTGCAATATTTTTATAGCTTAATTTTTCTCTTTTTTTTCTCTTACATTTTTATTTGAAAGAATATATATATATATATAACATTTCTTTTGTTCTTGTCGTCATTATTTTGTAATTTTTTCTTTACATTTTTTTTTAAATTTATTATACAAAAATTAAAAAAAAAAAAAAGATGTTTCAATGTAGTCCTTGTGTTGATTGAAATCTAATAAATTATGCATTTGTAAGGTTCTTCCCTACGAGTTTTGAAGTGATTTTTATACAATGTATGAAGTGCCTAACTAGCTAATAAGTCTTAGTTTTATAACAAGCTGTGAAGCAACGCTGAGGGGCTGCCTTTTTTTTTCTTTTTTTTTTGGAGTTAAAAGCAATGTTCAAGTAGCATGAATACATTTTAAAAAAAGAAAAGAAATTCTACAACTAGAGTCATGGATGGACGAAGTAGATGAAATAAGTTGGTTTTATTTTAATTAGATAATAAAAAAATAATAACAAATAGATCAAATAAAAATAACTAATAATGATAATCTAGAAAAAAAATATTTTTGCAAACATGGACGAATAATTTAGCTCAATTATCAACTCATTAAATAAATAAGGATGAAATTGATAAAAAAAAAATATAAAAAAATACTTGAGATAATCCGAGTTAGCATGACAAACCTGTACCTTGAGGAATAAGAGGAGAGTCAATTTAAACTAACCTGTCAAATCTGCGGTCTGGGTCATGAGATCAGGATGTAGAAAAGAAAATATAAAAAAAAAAAAGAAAAAAAATGATATTAACCCATTTTAACTTTTTAAACTCGTGACTTAGGACATTAGATTAGAAGCGTCATATCTAAAAAAATCACGAAGCTTAATTCTCAACCATCTAAATATTTAAGAATTAACTTGTTAAAATATTATTAATTACACAAAAAAATATCGATTAAAAGAATTGGGTCAAAATTGAAATACAAAATAAATTTTATTTTTTCTTGAATAGTGAAATTTAAAAGAAGAATTAATTGAAAAAAAGGACAAAAAATAAAAAAATGAGAATCAAAATTGAAATAAAAAATAAAAATAATTTTTTGATTAAAGGATGAAGTTGAAAAGAAAAATCAATTCAATAAAAGGCCCAAGAAAATAATCAGAAGAATGAGGGTGAAATTAAAAAAAATAAAAATATATAACAAATTAGGATGGGTGAATAAAATTAAAAATAGACAAAAATTCTACAAAAGGACCAAGAATAAAAAAGGATTGAAGTTGAAATACTAATAACAAAAAAAAAAATCAAACTATAATTTAACAAAGATAATCAATCTATAGTTTTCAAAAAAGAAGAGAGAAAAGAAAAGAAAATGCTCACTTATTATAATCTAGACCACTACCACTAATAAGCACATCACCACCAGGAAAAGGACATGGTGACATTTTTAATAACATGACAAAAGAGCTTTTTTTAATGTAAGAAAGTACATGTGACAATACTTTTAATGATATGATAAAAAGAAATTTATAAATGCAAGAAAGAGCTCTGCACGCACCTATATCTTTTCGTTTTTTAATTATTTTTTATATGTGGTAAAGTACCAAATTCAACCTAATTTGACTTGATAATAATAAAAAAAACCATTATGAAAATATGAAAAATTCCTTTGATACTTTTTTTGTTTTTTGCTTCTAAGAGCATTTTGATTGTTTCACTATGCTTTAAAAGAAATTCTACAACTAGAGTCATGGATGGACGAAGTAGATGAAATAAGTTGGTTTTATTTTAATTAGATAATAAAAAAATAATAACAAATAGATCAAATAAAAATAAATAATAATGATAATCTAGAAAAAAAAATATTTTTGCAAACATGGACGAATAATTTAGCTCAATTATCAACTCATTAAATAAATAAGGATGAAATTGATAAAAAAAAAATATAAAAAAATACTTGAGATAATCCGAGTTAGCATGACAAACCTGTACCTTGAGGAATAAGAGGAGAGTCAATTTAAACTAACCTGTCAAATCTGCGGTCTGGATCATGAGATCAGGATGTGGAAAAGAAAATATAAAGAATAAAAAATAAGAAAAAAATGATATTAACCCATTTTAACTTTTTAAACTCGTGACTTAGGACATTAGATTAGAAGCGTCATATCTAAAAAAATCACGAAGCTTAATTCTCAACCATCTAAATATTTAAGAATTAACTTGTTAAAATATTATTAATTACACAAAAGGATGCAACACAAAAAAATATCATTAAAAGAATTGGGTCAAAATTGAAATACAAAATAAATTTTATTTTTTCTTGAATAGTGAAATTTAAAAGAAGAATTAATTGAAAAAAAGGACAAAAAATAAAAAAATGAGAATCAAAATTGAAATAAAAAATAAAAATAATTTTTTGATTAAAGGATGAAGTTGAAAAGAAAAATCAATTCAATAAAAGGCCCAAGAAAATAATCAGAAGAATGAGGGTGAAATTAAAAAAAATAAAAATATATAACAAATTAGGATGGGTGAATAAAATTAAAAATAGACAAAAATTCTACAAAAGGACCAAGAATAAAAAAGGATTGAAGTTGAAATACTAATAACAAAAAAAAATCAAACTATAATTTAACAAATATAATCAATCTATAATTTTCAAAAAAAAAGAAAGAAAAGAAAAGAAAATGCTCACTTATTAAAATCTAGACCACTACCACTAATAAGCACATCACCACCAGGAAAAGGACATGGTGACATTTTTAATAACATGACAAAAGAGCTTTTTTTAATGTAAGAAAGTACATGTGACAATACTTTTAATGATATGATAAAAAGAAATTTATAAATGCAAGAAAGAGCTCTGCACGCACCTATATCTTTTCGTTTTTTAATTATTTTTTATATGTGGTAAAGTACCAAATTCAACTTAATTTGACTTGATAATAATAAAAAAAACCATTATGAAAATATGAAAAATCCCTTTGATACTGCTTTTGTTTTTTGCTTCTAAGAGCATTTTGATTGTTTCACTATGCTTTTTAGTTTTTGTATCATGTTAAATACTAAATTACCTCTTAAATAATTGGATATTAGCAAAAAAACCCATTATGAAATTACAAAAAATGTCCTTTGATACCATTTTTTTTAATTATATTTTAGTCGTTTCAATGTGCAATTAAAATGAAAAAAATACTTATTTATCCATAGTAAATTTGTTAATGACTAATAGAACAAAAAAAAATATAAAAAAATACTTGAGATAATCCGAGTTAGCATGACAAACCTGTACCTTGAGGAATAAGAGGAGAGTCAATTTAAACTAACCTGTCAAATCTGCGGTCTGGATCATGAGATCAGGATGTGGAAAAGAAAATATAAAGAATAAAAAATAAGATTTTTATATATATATATATATATTAACATAGGTATTCATGCTAAGTAAAGGAAAGTGAAAAAGATACATGATTAACACTTA
>NW_011499911.1:951918-960503 GCF_000495115.2 Populus euphratica
TCTCAACCATCTAAATATTTAAGACTTAACTTGTTAAAATATTATTAATTACACAAAAAAATATCGCACAAAAAAATATCATTAAAAGAATTGGGTCAAAATTGAAATACAAAATAAATTTTATTTTTTCTTGAATAGTGAAATTTAAAAGAAGAATTAATTGAAAAAAAGGACAAAAAATAAAAAAATGAGAATCAAAATTGAAATAAAAAATAAAAATAATTTTTTGATTAAAGGATGAAGTTGAAAAGAAAAATCAATTCAATAAAAGGCCCAAGAAAATAATCAGAAGAATGAGGGTGAAATTAAAAAAAATAAAAATATATAACAAATTAGGATGGGTGAATAAAATTAAAAATAGACAAAAATTCTACAAAAGGACCAAGAATAAAAAAGGATTGAAGTTGAAATACTAATAACAAAAAAAAAAATCAAACTATAATTTAACAAAGATAATCAATCTATAGTTTTCAAAAAAGAAGAGAGAAAAGAAAAGAAAATGCTTACTTATTATAATCTAGACCACTACCACTAATAAGCACATCACCACCGGGAAAAGGATGTGGTGACATTTTTAATAACATTACAAAAGAGCTTTTTTAATGTAAAAAAGCGCATGTGACAATACTTTTAATGACATGATAAAAAGAAATTTATAAATGCAAGAAAGAGCTCTGCACGCACCTATATCTTTTCGTTTTTTAATTATTTTTTATATGTGGTAAAGTATCAAATTCAACTTAATTTGACTTGATAATAATAAAAAAAACCATTATGAAAATATGAAAAATCCCTTTGATACTGCTTTTGTTTTTTGCTTCTAAGAGCATTTTGATTGTTTCACTATGCTTTTTAGTTTTTGTATCATGTTAAATACTAAATTACCTCTTAAATAATTGGATATTAGCAAAAAAAAAACCATTATGAAATTACAAAAAATGCCCTTTGATACCAATTTTTTTAATTATATTTTAGTCATTTCAATGTGCAATTAAAATGAAAAAATACTTATTTATTCATAGTAAATTTGTTAATGACTAATAGAACTTGTGAAAATATTTCAATTCTCATAATAGTACTTAGTGTTAAGTTTTTTGATCCGAGAGGGAAAAACTATTAAAATATTGTTTTAATAAATAATTTGTTCACTCACACGCTATAATGTTTTTCATATATGCTTTAGTTTTTTTTATATATATATTAATATAGGTGTTCATGCTAGCTTGTGTGTATTTTGACTAATCCTATGAATCTTGAAGTTAATGACTATGTAAGTTTCTAGTGGTTTTAAGGTTCGTAAGATTTGAACTGGTGGCCTCTATCATACATAAAACCCAACTAGTTCCAACTAGTTGAGTTACATTTCTAAGGTTACATGTTTTAGTTTTTGTTAATACTTATAACTATCATTTTTTGATCAATAATTTAATAATTCAATTGTATGTGTATCATTCCATGTTTTTCATACATGTGTTAGCTTTTGTTTATGATTATAACTATAATTCTTTGAATAATTTATTAATTCAAGTGCATATGTATCATTATATTACTCATTATTATTAACAATTTGTAACTAAATTACAATATATTGTTAATAATTTTTTTTAATTGAGTTTTTGCTAAATAATTTTGATCATATAAGAAATCCTACGACATAAAATCAAATCATATTTCTGTATTAGTTTAACCATTTGTGTCACTAAATACGGAAATAACACTATAGATGCTTTTCTGGATAACAATATTTACTTATATAGATATTTATATTAGCTATTAATTCACAATTTTTAAAATTTTAAACATCGATTGTTGTGAAAAAAAATAATAATACTGATATTCATTATGATGGATTCCTATTCTCGTATATTGCATTTATAAGTACTGGAGTTTCACTGTGTGTTTTGAAGGTGGTCTTTTTTCATAGGAGACATTAGTTATTATGTAACTGATTTGGGACATTTTTTTTTTGTCTTTTGAGAATATAATATATAAACTATGTTAATTTTTTTAAAAATATTTAAAGAATGAACGGGTCAATTTGGTTTTATTATATTTTTAAGAATAGTATTAAGACTTTCATACCTTTAAAAGCATAGTTTTAAAATCCAGCATAGTTTTACGGGTCAACTCAAAAATTAGCTCATTCAGAACTACAAACAAGCCTAAATTATAAAACATAAGGGTAATTAAAAACTCAGCTAACCCGACAGGTTGACTCTGTAACTCGGCGATTCAACAAGACTAGGTCAAAACACAATTATAACCAATTAACTATTTTTTACCAAAACAACTTCATTATGATTTTTTTTAAAAAATAAAGTTAATCTAGATGATCGGGGCTTTGAGCCGGGTCAGCTATCAAGCCAGGTATAAAAACACTACTTAATAGCAAAAGAAATAAAAAAACTTGTAATTAGAGGTACATGTATGTTTTTCAAGGCTGTTGTTTTGTAATTAATAGATTGATTAAGAGATCAATTGAATCTTTTTATATTTTTGAGAAATAATATAAAAAAATTATACCATAAAAAAGGAAAAATATTAAAACTTGCAACGAGAGATATTTATATATTTTTAAGCTTTTTTGTTTTATATAAATAACAAGTTAGATCAAGGATAACTTGATTTTTTAATAATTTAAATATTAATTAAAAAAATTGTTGACATGTCAAGGCACATCACATATTGATATTTTGTTTATGGGGTGTTTATGAATGTTGCAATGATTATTTTTAAAGTGTTTTTTAAAACATATTAAAATAATATTTTTTATTTTTTAAAAATTATTTTTGATATTATCGTATCAAAATAATTTGAAAATATAAAAAAATATTAATTTAAAACAAATAAAAAAATTTAATTTAATTTTTAAATACTTTTAAAATACATTTTTAAAATACTTTTAAAATACAAAAAAGAAAAAAAAAGAAAAAACATTCTTAGCATTTACCTTCAAATTCAGCTTGCAAGTCTTGGAGTATCCAAACTCCAATTTATGCTAATTATGAAATACTTACGGTAGTTAGATTTCCTGTAACGAGTTCTAAAATATTCTCCTATGACGAGTTACTCTATATTTTCTTTATTAAATGTTTTTTGTGGGAACTTCCGAGGGCATTATGGCCCTCTTATTTGTATATAAACTTGTACATCTTAATATACATTGTTATGCTGTTCTTAACGAGACAACCCATTAAATATGCTATTTTTAAAAAGAAATTTTACACCCTTTATTTCTCAATTATTTTATTTTATTTGGAAAGTGCTATTTGAAAAAAACACACTTCTATAATTTACCAAATTTACTAAAGAAGTGTTTGTTTTTTTGGTTAAATCTATTTTTTTAAAACACTTTCCCCCTAGAAAGTTAATGTGTTTATATTTTTTTTTAATAATTTTAATATTTTAAAATATAAAAATAATATTATTTTAATAATTTTTTAATTAAAAATATTTAAAAAAAAACATCATGTGTTGTCGAACACACTTGTTAATGACGTGAGCCACTAGATGGAGAACTTAGGGTTCGGTTGAGGTTCTTGTACTACGCATAAGGAAGTGGACTTTTAGCACTCAATTAAAAAAAAAAAAAAAAAGAAGCTTAGTATGATTAACCTGGTGGGTGTAAGTTGAGTTGGAAGATTATATGATTTGATGAGTTAATATGTATTTATTATGTAAAATTAAATTAAAAATTAAAAAATTAATAAAAATAAATTAAATTTGGTAAAATAAGTTAAACTTGATAAATTCAGTAAAATCAATAAATTTTAACTGATTTTACAAGTTTGAAAAAAATAAAAAATTAATTAACTCCCCTGAACCCTTTGTCAAACTTAGCACTAGCGGCTGGTTACACAATTTCCACTCTGTCCATCTCTCTCAAAACACCCATTTATTTTCTTTACTTTGTCTCTCTCTAAGTGTCTCCTTCTTCTGTTCTTTCTTATAATGTTAGTTTTTATAAACTTCTTGAGTTCTTATAAAATTGTCCCATTCTTCTTCACTCTTAGCCTAACTTGATTGAGCTGACCTGAATGTCACTAGCAATGCATCGAGAATGTCATTCTTTCATTTGTAAGTTTCTGTAAATTAAAAAATAAATAACAATTTAAAAAATTCAGAATTCAAATTAAAAAATATAATTCAAATATTCAAAATAAAAAGTCTAAAATATTCAAATAAAAACAATTACGTACAATTCATAATTAAAAAAAATACAAGTTCCTTTATCTTTGGATAATAAAATTTAATTGAATGAAAATATCGAGTTTTAGGCAATTGAAAGGTTTTTTTTTTTTCTTCTCTAGTAACCAAGTTCAGTTTGGATGGAATTTGATTGAACCAAACTGTCTCTCCATGCATCCTTTCCCATTTGATGAATGCTTTTGTTCTTGAATCAAAATGATGGAGGCACAAATGATGGCCCCCTTTCTTTTTCACATGATGGAGATTTCCAACCAAACATGAGATGGTGGGGACTCTGAAGAGGACAAGTTTCATTGCTTCTGTGGTATCGTTCGACTAGTTTCTTTGAATTTGAACGGAGACCACAGTGAAAAGCGAGCAGAGGTTGTGCTTTCATGGCCAGAGCCAAGAAAATAGAGAAGGAATAGGCAAAACATGTCATAGAAAAGAAAGAAAAAGTAAGATGATTAAACAGTCAAAAAAGGAAAGAATCAAGATTATTAGTTTTGAAAGCGTGGTGGTAGATGTTATTTTTTAACACATTTTTTATTTTAAAATATATTAAAATAATTTTTTTATTTTTAACACTAACCTATCAAAATGATAAAAAATATTAAAAACAATTACTTAATTTAAAAGTTAAAAAATTTAAAATGATCTACAATGTCAGACGATCTCCAAATACTTGTTTAATATGGTTGTTGAGTTGGTAAATTACAGGAGGAGTAAATAATGTGTTTGATAACTCTTTTAAAATCATGATTTTGAAAACCCTGTATAGGATCTTGGCTTTGATTATAAAACTGGGATTTAATGACTTTTCAAAAATATTATTTTAGATTCAAAGCATAGTTTCAAAAACGCAAATCCCAGACAAAGCCAGCGAGAGCAGGGAATGGGACATGAGGTCCCTAGCCTAGACTCGTTGAAACCCAGTTTAAAAATTAGATAGAGGAGGGGGGAAGGCAGGTGGGGTTGGTAAAGTTTACATGCAATTATTGAGGGTCTCATTACTAGTGGTAATAAAGATGGGAGTAATGGGGCTCTGGCTGTGGGGCTTGTTCTTGATGTTTGAATCAAAGCAAAACCCTTTTAATAATAGTCTTATAACTTTATCCATATTTTCCTGTTCTAATCTCTCGCGAGCTTTTTTTAATGGCAAGTAGTTCAGACTTTGAGCACTTTTGCAAATAAAAAGTTCTGGCCTATGAGAAGGTTCCTTCATCTTCTACCTTCTCATGGTGATCATCTATTCCTCTCTTCAATTATTGTCTTCTAATCTTTATCAACTTTTGTTAAACACGAGAAGCAAGACAGTGATGTCAAAGTAGCTTATTAAAGGAATGGAGGTAGTGTTTATCTCAGTAAAAATATTGTTTTTCAAAGTATTGTTTTACTAAAAAATTATATTAAAATAATGTTTTTTTATTTTTTAAAATTTATTTTTACCATTAATATATCAAAACAATCTAAAATATCAAAAAAATAATTTAAAATAATTTGTGTTTTAAAAACACGATTTAACCATAAAAACAAAACAGCTCGGTGTTGCTGAATTCGTAGCTTTCTATAACATGCACATCCGGAGTCGGCATGCCCTTTATGATGTCTTGAAATTAAGTAGCTAAACTCTGCAGAATCAAATACACCTTTGATTTTTAGGTATTAAGGGACTATTTAATGTTGAAAGATAAATTCACTTAAACTTTGAGCCCTAATCGAAGTTGTATTACAAAGCCCTTTCATCTCTGGATGGTCCACCACAGTTCTGTTAATCATTTTAAGCCAAGCCGGCCAGAATACTTGGCTGCCTCTTCTTCAGCTCCATGAGAATCTCAATCTGTATGCTAACATAAACAGGACCCATCTTTATTAAAGAACAACATGTTATTTACTAATATATGATTAAGGTTTGTTATCGAGAGAGGTAGCTAGTCTCTTCCTGCATGGAAGTTTGACAATGGCAGTGGTAGTTTGCCCGCATAGATACGCTTCTCTTCTCTTCTCTTCTCTTTTTTCTTCTAACAGAGTTCGAGTACATGAACGATAGGATGTCTCCATGTTGACAGCAGAGTTGACAAAGGAAAAATATTTCTACGTGGACCTGCATGTTTGTGGGAAGAAAGCAAATGAACACTTTCTGTGGTCAAAGGTTAGTTGAATTGATTGCTGTAAGAAGATGCAATTAATAAGGCAATGGTGACCCGTAGGCTCCTTTATTGATTGGATGGTACAAACATCCCTCAGACTCTAGCTTCCCTGCGTGTATCTGCTGACATTAAAAAAAAACTTAAATAGAAAATGAATTTGATTATTTTTTTACACAGGACACGTAACGACAAATCTAAGTTCAGGAATTGGTGTTAACTAGCTCACGAGGCCGTGCTTAATTCTGGCTTGGAGCCAAAAAAAATATTTAAAGCGTGTGTGTAGGCATTGGTAACAATTTTTTTTTAAAATTATTTTTAACTATAAGTTGAATAATATTTTCATTTAATACTAAGATAGAAAAATATTTTATCTACTTAGATTAATTTGGATTTACTAGCAAAATTTATGGGAATAATCTTGAAAAAACAAATAAAAAATCAACTAAAAAACAACTCAATATTTAATGATAAAATCAATAAAAAAATAGCATTTAATTAAAAAATCTAAGTTAACTTGAGTTTATCAAATAAACTTGTAATGCAAGTCATTGAATTTAATAAATTTTTTATTGTTGAGATTTTTCTTCATTTAATTATATGATAATAAAATGCATGATATTTTTTTTTTTGTATGAAGCATTTGTTTTAAAAGTAAGAAAACCATGATAATGCTAACCTTTAGATCACATATTAATATTTTATTTATTTTGATGATAATAATTAAATGAAAATAAATTAATAATATAACCGGATGAGATTAAGTTTAAATACGTCTATATAAAGATTACATTAAAAAAACATAAAGAATTGAATGAAAAAATCTATTAACAAGTCTAAGATACGAAGCAAGTAAAGATTTGATTTTTAATGATTCATTTTAATGCTTATTGTTAAATCTTTATATCTTACTCAATAGCCAACTAAAATAAATTCACACACTTCATATTATATGCATAAATATAATTGATATATATTTAATTTGTTCAAGTTTCATCAGATTTGAAACTGTCAAAACTGGTTTTTAAACTGAATTGATTGATTGCTTGGGCATACCAAGTGAACCGGTTGATCGCTGTTCATCCGTGATGAACTTTTAAGAATTTTACATGAATCACTCGACTAAATGATATGATTATTTAAACTGGTTGGTCATTTTAATAGTCAGAGGCTTTCTAACACGAGAATATATATATATATATATATATCTATGTGTGTGTGAGAGAGAGAGAGAGAGAGAGGAATATATATAATATAGTGAGAGAGAGAAAGAGAGAGAGAGAGAGGAACATATATAATATAAAAAAGTTAATTAAAAAAAATCAATTAGAAATTATCAATTCTAACATACTCCAAGTTATGCTATATTAAATCTTTATATTCTAGCACAAGAATATAAAATTTCACACTTATTATATTTACAAATTTTTAATTATTTTAAATGCTATCGAGTGAGTTATAAATATTATATTTTTTAATTATATAATTTACTCTTTTAAAAAATAAATCTTATTATAAATAAATTATAATTATAAATATTTGAAAGCTTGGATAAATTCTTAACATTAAGTCATTAACATTAATGAGATATTGTCATAAAAAAATAATCTTGAGAAGAGAGCATGTAGTCGGGCAAATGAGAAATCTTGTCAGAGGCATTAACCTTCACGTCCATTGCGTTGATGTCTCTTTGATATCTTTTGTTTTCACGCCAAATTCCCTGATCCACCTAGTTTGCCTTTCATTTTGCTTTGAACACAGTATTTTACTGTAGAGAACACGTGAACAAGGATGTTGAATTTCAAATTCACAAGATTTTTCACATATAAAGTTGAGATTCAACGATGTAAAAAGAGATCAAATAAAACCCTTTTTTCTTTCTTTACAGTAACACCAATAACTAAAATCAACTCCATTGATAAAGCACTGCGAATAACAAATTCAAGACGTACAGCAAAAAAGATGATAAAGAAAGTATCATTGAAAAGGAGAGAAGAAAATAGGAATTGAATGCCTTCAGGGTATAGGGTTTCACGCTGGCCGCTGGGAGACTTGTAAATAGGATCATGTTATTAACCGATCTGAATCTATTTAAAAGGAAGGTCTGGAAATGGAAATGGTTTATATTCCCTGAAACAGTAGGAACCCTAAAATTGTTACAAGCCCCTTCTTGTTGAGCCCAGATATTAAAAATAGCAAGCCCCGATAGAATGTTGGTGCGGCCCAGATAATAAAAAGGGAATTTAGTTT
>NW_011499911.1:960821-1005523 GCF_000495115.2 Populus euphratica
ATATATATATATATACATATAGACACACACATATATATGTCTATGTATGTATGTATAGCTGTAACTATATGTAGCTTGTCCGCACTGCTACGTGGGTCGGATAAATTTTTTCTTTGACATAAAAAAAGTGTCGGGATCAATGTTTTTAAATAAATAAATAAAAATATAAGATTTAGATTATTAGCTTAATCATATTCAATAATCCCAATAAATTTAATAGTATAATTTTAAAAATAATATTGTATATATCACAATTTTCTTAAAAAAAAATTGAAAATTATTTAGAGATAAGAGATAAACCTTCTATTATTAGGCTGTATTGACAGCAGAGTTGAAAAAGGAAAAATATTTCTACGTGGACCTGCATGTTTGTGGGAAGAAAGCAAATGAACACTTTCTGTGGTCAAAGGTTAGTTGAATTGATTGCTGAAAGAAGATGCAATTAATAAGGCAATGGTGACCCGTAGGCTCCTTTATTGATTGGATGATACAAACATCCCTCAGACTCTAGCTTCCCTGCGTGTATCTGCTGACATTAAAAAAAAACTTAAATAGGAAATGAATTTGATTATTTTTTTATGCAGGACACGTAACGACAAATCTAAGTTCAGGAATTGGTGTTAACTAGCTCACGAGGCCGTGCTTAATTCTGGCTTGGAGCCAAAAAAAATATTTAAAGCGTGTGTGTAGGCATTGGTAACATTTTTTTTAAAAAATATTTTAACCATAAGTTGAGTAATATTTTTATTTAATATTAAAATAGAAAAATATTTTATCTACCTAGATTAACTTGAGTTTATGTAAAATTTATGGGAATAATCTTGAAAAAACAAATAAAAAAACCAACCTTAAATTAACTTAATGTTTAATGATGAAATCAGTAAAAAAATAATATTTAATTAAAAAATTTAAGTAAACTTGAGTCTACCAAATAAACTAACAATATAAGTCATTGAATTCAATAATTTTTTTATTGTCGAGATTTTTCTTCATTTAATTATATGACAATAAAATACATGATAATTTTTTTTTATGAAGCATTTGTTTTAAAAGTAAGAAAACCATGATAATGCTAACATTTAGTCATATATTAATATTTTATTTATTTTAATGATAAAAATTAAATAAAAATGGATTAATAATATAATTACATGAGATTAAGTTTAAATAGGTCTATATAAAGATTACATCAATAAACATAAAGAATTGAACGAAGAAATCTATGAACAAGTTCAAGATGCAAAGCAAGTGAAGATTTAGTTTTTAATGATTCATTTTAATTTTTATATCTTATTCAATAGCAAACTAAAATAAATTCACACACTTCACATTATATACATAAATAGAATTGATATACATTTAATCGGTTCAAGTTTTACCAGGTTTGAAACTGTCAAAACTGGTTTTTAAGCTGAATCAATTGATTACTTGGGCATACCAATTGAACCGGTCGACTATAGTTCATCTGTGATGAATTTTTAAGAATTTTACATGAATTAATCGACCAAATGATATGGTTATTTGAACTAGTTGATCATTTTAGCTGTCAGAGGCTTTCTAATAGCGTGTATATATAAAACCTTATTTTATGCAAAATTAAAGAGAGATTTGAAACATATATAATATAAAAGTTATTTCAAAAGAAAAAATCAACTAGAAATTATTAATCCTAACATACTCAGTTAAGTTAATTGAGAGATAGTTTTATATTGATTGTGGTTGTGCTGAAGGAGAGCAGCCAACCTTTGTATTTATATTTGTAGGGTTGTGTATAATATAATGGTGGAATGTATTACATGTGATACCTATTCCTATATAAGAGTATTTACATATATAGGGTCTCTTTCCTTAATACACCCTGTCAAACCGAAGGTGGAGGTTCTGCCCGAAGCTTGGATTGAAAGTAAGTAAACGAGATTAGAGGAAGAGGCTTGGTAAGGACATCAGCTAGTTGATCTTTGGAAGAGATGAACCATACCTGAATTTCTTGCTTATTAACATGATCACGAACAAAGTGATAATCAACTTCAACATGTTTAGTACGAGCATAAAATACTGGATTTGTAGATAAAAAGTGGTCCCTAAATTATCACACCATAACATGGTTACAATCGAAGAAGGGACTTGAAGTTCTGATAATAATAAGCGAATCCATAAAATCTCAGTAGTACCATCAACTAAGGCTTTGTATTTCGCTTCAGTAGAGGACCTCGCAATAGTGTGTTATTTACCGGATTTCCATGAGATAGGGCTAGAGCCAAGGTGTATAAGATAACCATCTGTGGATTTTTGATCATCAATACTGTCAGTCATCTGTGGATTTTCGATCATCAATACTGTCAGTCCAATCAGCATCTGTGAAACCATGAAGAGATAAGGGAGAATCCCGAGTGATGTGCAGACCATAGGTTGTTGTAGCTTGGAGGTAACATAGGATGCGTTTAACAGCAGACCAATGATCCTTAGTAGGGGCATGCATAAATTGACAAACCTTGTTGAGTGTATAATAGATATGAGGTCTAGTGAAGGTAAGATATTGTAATGCCCCAACAATCTGTCTATACCGTGTGGGATCAAAGTAGAGAGAACCCGGTATGAGTCCTAATTTGGAGGAGGCAGACAAAGGAGTATTAACTGGTTTGCACGAAGTCATACCTGCTCGTTGGATGATATTGAGGGCATATTTATGTTGGCTTAATAAGATACCCATAACAGTAGATTTAACTTCAATGTCCAAGAAGAAATGAATAGAACCCAAATCCCGAAGCTTAAATTCTGATTGCAGCAGAGTAATTAATCTATGAAGCACAACAGCTTAAATTCTGATTGCAGTAGAGTAATTAATCTATGAAGCACAGCTGAGTTACTCCTGGTTAATAAAATATATCAATATACACAAGCAGGTAAATTATGGAACCATCAAGAGAGAATAAATAGAGAAGTATCACCCCTGGATGCCTGAAATCCAATAGAGACTAAGAAATCATTATGAAGCATAGCTGAGTTACTCCAGTTGTACCAAGCATAAGGGGCTTGTTTCAAGCCATACAGAGATTTATAGAGACGACACACATGAGACGGGAGTGCAGGATCAACAAACCTTAGCGGTTGCGTCATGTATACCTCTTCCTGAAGAATACCATTCAGGAAAGCATTATGACCATCCAACTGATGAATGGTCTAACCATATAAGACAATAATAATAAGCACAAGGCGAATCGTTGTAGCCTTAATCACTGGACTGAACATCTCCAAATAATCAATCCTTTCTTGTTAGATGAAACTGCGGGCAACTAGCCGTGCTTTATATCGAGTGACCTGACCATCAGCATGTCTTTTTATCTTGTAAACCCATCCTTTGCCAATCATATTCATAGATGGATGAGAGGCACCAACGACCAAGTCTGATTATAGTGAAGTGCCTGAAGTTCCTTCTGCATGGCAGTGTCCCAAGTCACATACATGTTGGTGTTTCTAAATGACAATGGCTCTTGCTGAGGTAAAGTCGCAACTTGTGAGACAACCACAATGCTAAGATTATCATTTTTTTCTGGCCGCGGGCAAAGCACCATAGGATAGGTGCGAGCCCGCTGAGATGGAAAGGAAACAGCGGCAGGGACATGCTGAAGGTTGAATTTAGACAGATCAACACATACGGTAATTTCAGGAAGGGAAAAAGAGGAAGAACCGATGGTTGAAGTACCCAATATAGATGTAGACTGTGAGGGAGACCCAGCAGAAAAAACACCCATAATAGGGGAGCTAGTAGGGGAAAAACCAGGGGAGCTAGCAGCAGCGTTGGGCGATACCTGTGAGTGTGATGAATCAGAACCTGCAGTTGAAGAATGATCATAATAACATGCAGATAATGGTAAGTGAGCTGAAGGAGGTGTAAGGAGCAGTGGTAAAGGTATTGGAGAGGGTGGCATAAGAGGATGTAAAGTGACGAGTATAGAGGGAGCAAGGGGCTGGTTGGGGGTAGCCACAATCTATTCAGTTTTATCAAGAGAAAAAACATTTTCATGAAACTAGACATGACGAGCAAGATAAATGTGTTTGGATGGCTATATCCTAGAAAAACATAAGGAGTTGACCAAAAATCTAACTTGTGAGCATTGTATGGACGAAGAAAAGGAAAGCATAAACACCTGAAAGTACGAAGAAACGCATAATTAGGAGTCAATTTTAGAAGACATTCAAACGATGTCTTATTATTAAGAACTAGAGTGGGCATGCGATTAATCAAATAAATAGAACTTTTAAAAGCATATCTTCAATACTTAAGGGGAGCGTGACACTGCCCAAGAAGAGTAAGTCCAATTTCAATAATATATCAATGATCAACCATGCCATTTTGTTCATGAGTGTGCGGGCAGATTACATGATGATGAATACCAATTGTTTTAAAATATGTATTTAGTTTTTGATATTCACCACCCCAATCGGTTTGAACAGACTTAATTTTTAAGGAGAATTGGTGCTCCATAAGCGTTTGAAATTGATGAAAAATTGCAAAAACATCAGACTTAGCAACTAAAAGATAAAACTATATAAACTTTATATGAGCATCCATAAAAATAACAAAATAGCAAAAACCATTAGATGACAGCATACTAGATAGACCCCAAGCATCACTAAAAATTAAGTCAAGAGGAGCTCGAGTTTGATGACTCGTAGTTTTTAGACTCAGACGTGACGACTTTCCCAGAGAGCATGCATGACAATGAAAATCAAACTGAATGGATATACATGACACTTTTTAATTTTTCACCAACAAATATAGAATACGTAGACTAGGATGTCCAAGGCGATGAAGTCAGACATCAGCTGAAGTAGATAGACAAGTAGAGGAAAAAAAGCTTGAGGCAACAATGTTACAGACGATTCGGACAACACATATAGACCATCTCTACTCTGATCGAAAAGAAAAACTGCCTTTGTCATGAGATCCTTAATATAAAATAGAGAGGAATGAAATTTAAAAAAGACATTATTCTCAAGATAAAATTTTTGAATAGATAGTAGAGTTTTTTTAATGGCAAGAACATGTAAAATATTGGATAAAGTAAACATGCGGTTTGGTGAGCGAATTTTAGAGTGAGCAATATTTGAGATAACAAGGCCTTTACCATCACTAACATATAGATGATCATTTCCAAGATAAGGTTCTAAACTCGTCATACTTACAAGGTCTGGTGTGATATGATGATTTGCACCTGTATAAGAAAACCAAGTAATAGGAGTAGTGGTGCTGGCAGTATTAAATGCGAGATTAGCATTAGCTTGCATATGATGAGTAGCCAACTAAGAACACTGTTGAGCAATATGGCTATATTCATAATACAGTTGACATTTTATATTGCGAGTATAACCACCAAAACGATTTCCTTGTTACCCAAAACTACCTGTTGGCTGTGATGAAGTGCCAGAGGAGAACCGATTTCCATGTGGGCTAGATGGTTGACTTGAAACATAATTGTGAGGTGGTCCATTACCACAATAAAAATTGCTGTGATTGTTAGGTCTCCAACCCCCACGAAAACTACCCAGTCTGCCAGATTGATGTTGTATAAAGAACACATCTAGCTGCTGCGTTTGAGTTGGTAACAAAGAAGCTCTTATCGATGGGTGGAGAGTGGCTTTGTGAAGAAATTCATGTGTAAGAAGACTGCTATGAAGATCAGTGTAGGTGATGAGAGCCTCCTTAGTGGACAAGCTGGTGACCAGATCCTTAAATTCACTGCATAACCCTCAAAATACATATAAGTTGAATTCTACCAAGGAGATTGGTCTGCCAGCAGCAGCAAGTTCATTAAACAAGGCCTTTGCCTTCTATAAGTAATTGTGAGGTAGGTCCATTACCACAATAAAAATTGCTGCGATTGTTAGGTCTCCAGCCCCCACTAAAATTACCCCGTCTGCCAGATTGATGTTGTATAAAGAACACAGCTGGCTGCTGCGTTGGAGTTGGTAACAAAGAAGCTCTTATAGATGGTTGGAGAGAGGCTTTGTGAATAAATTCATGTGTAAGAAGGCTGCTATGGAGATCAGTGTAGGTGATAAGAGCCTCCTTAGTGGACAAGCTGGTGACAAGATCCTTAAATTCACTACGTAACCCTTAAAATACATATAAGTTGAATTCTACCAAGGAGATTGGTCTGCCAGCAGTGGCAAGTTCATCAAATAAGGCCTTTGCCTTCTGTAAGTAAATGTTGGCAGAATCATCATTCTATTGTAAATCCTGGAATGAGCCATGGAGCTGCATAATCTTGGAATTTGAGGGAGAGGCAAGAGTTATTTCTAGCGTTGTCCAGATCACATGGAAAGTGTTACAATCTACAACCAAGTGCAGAACTTTCATCGAGAGAGAAGATAGGAGGGCACTCATGATTAAGTGATCTTGCTGCTTCCATGACAATTATACAGGGTTGACAGAGAGTGTAAATGTCTCAGCAAATGCCAAATGTGAAGGAGGACGTAGTGAAGTGCCATCAACAAAAGAATAAACGCCTTGGCCTAAGAGAAACAGTTTCATCTGCATCCTTCGATACAAGAAATTTTGGTTGGAGAGTTTTAAAGAGACTACCTGATGTGTGTTAGGAAGAGGGATAATGGAGGCAGTAAAGGATGCGCCATACATAACTGATTGTGCCACAAGGAAGAAAAAAGATTGAAGAGCTGATACAGCGGCAGCAGACTATTGAAGTTCTTGATTGTCCATGTTGCTAGGGAGAAGAAGTTGCAGTTTAGGTTTTCTGAAGCTGATGAGAAGCAACACAGGGAGAAGATGAATGATCTCTACTTAAGAAGAGACTACTGCTGGCGAATATAATAGAACAAGAACAACTGCTGCTGAAACAATTATATAAGAGAGTTACAACTTTTGCGGAAGAAGGCTGCTGAACGATAACCGTAGCTCTGATACCGAGTTAAGTTAATTAAGAGATAGTTTTGTATTGATTGTGGTTATGCTAAAGAAGAGCAGCCAACCTTTGTATTTATACTTGTAGGGTTGTGTATAATATAATGGTGGAATGTATTACATGTGATAACTATTCCTATATAAGAGTATTTACATATATAAGGTCTCTTTCCTTAATATACTCTAAATTGTGTTATATTAAATTTTTATATTCTAGTACAAGAGTATAAAATCTCATACTTATTACATGTACAAACCTCCAATTATTTTAAGTGCTATCGAGTGAGTTATAGATACTATACTTTTCAATTATACAATCTACTCTTCGAGAAAGTGAATTGTATTGTAAATAAATTATAATTATAAATATTTGAGAGGTTAGATAAACTCTTGGCATTGATAAGATATTATCTTAAAAAATAATTTTGAGAAGAGAATATCTTTAAGTGATATAATTGGTTGGTGTGAATTCATCAAGGGTATTATAACTTTTACTTGGATTAGTAAAAAAATATTATACTCAAGTATGATCGGTATTTGACATGTAAATGTAAGTTTGTTGATCATATTAAAACTGAGTTTGTAATGTTTTTACCTTGTCTCTTTATTTTAAATATTTTAATTATATTATTAATTATTGTAATTATTTTTATTATTTCACATAATTAGTTAACTACCTAATTCAACCCTCCTAATTCAAATCATTGTAATAATTGCAAGGTAAGTAAACCTTGATATCAAGCACTTTAACACCAAACTGTAGAGCAATTACAATCAAAGATCTAGATGCACAGTAGAAAGTCAGAGATACTTTTTTTTATGGGTGTGATTGAATTGGAGATATGATGAAATTTTTTATAAAAATACAATGTTTTTAAATTACATATCATTTTTTCTAAAATCAAAATATATATGTTTTTCATTGAACAAAAGCCACTACACCTTCCACCTACACATACAATTTGTATACTTGAGTTCTGATGGCATTGTCGAACCAGCGAATTATGCACGAAATTGAGGAATTTTTCCCTTCAGAATACAAATCAACGTTAGGAAGCCCGAACCGAGATGCTTCAAAATCCCATACGTGGAATGAAGTCGAAATGCGATGCCATGTCTTGGACAAGATACTGAGAAATCTATCGAGGGCAGAAACGAGACAATCTGGTGAATAATGTGGTCGGGCAAATGAGAAATCTTGTCAGAGGCATTAACCTTCACGTCCATTGCGTTGATGTCTCTTTGATATCTTTTGTTTTCACGCCAAATTCCCTGATCCACCTAGTTTGCCTTTCATTTTGCTTTGAACACAGTATTTTACTGTAGAGAACACGTGAACAAGGATGTTGAATTTCAAATTCACAAGATTTTTCACATATAAAGTTGAGATTCAACGATGTAAAAAGAGATCAAATAAAACCCTTTTTTCTTTCTTTACAGTAACACCAATAACTAAAATCAACTCCATTGATAAAGCACTGCGAATAACAAATTCAAGACGTACAGCAAAAAAGATGATAAAGAAAGTATCATTGAAAAGGAGAGAAGAAAATAGGAATTGAATGCCTTCAGGGTATAGGGTTTCACGCTGGCCGCTGGGAGACTTGTAAATAGGATCATGTTATTAACCGATCTGAATCTATTTAAAAGGAATACCCAGGTCTGGAAATGGAAATGATTTATATTCCCTGAAACAGTAGGAACCCTAAAATTGTTACAAGCCCCGATAGACTGTTGGTGCGGCCCAGATAATAAAAAGGGAATTTAGTTTGAATCCAAAAGACACTAGAACAGAAAATCTTGAAAAACAATTTACATTACAATTATTTGATCAGTTAAATTAGTTATTAAAATCAAAATACGGGAACTCATGTTCATAAAAAACAAACGTGGGTCTGTTGCAGGAGGTGCTGGAAACAGTAGGCGCTTACAATATTTATGGAGATGGAGGAAATACAAAGAGAAGGGCAATCTTTCAATTGCATTTACAAACTACTCTCATGGCTTCTCGAGTTTCTTCACTCTGAAACTTAGCAGGCTGTATTCATATGCATATATATAGCTGTAGCTATATAGCTTGTCCGCACTGCCCGGTGGGCCGGATAAATTTTTTCTTTAACATAAAAAAATTGTTAAAGCGAGATCAGTGTTTTTAAATAAACAAGAAAAATATAATATTTAAATTATTAACTTAATTAAATTCAATAATCCCAATAAATTTAATAATATAATTTTAATAATAATATTGTATATAACACAATCTTACTAGAAAAATATTGAAGAATATTTAAAGACGAGAGGTAAGTCTCCTATCATTAATTGACTATGAGAAGTACTAGCCATAATATTATATACAATATTATATAGTAAAACTTTTAAACCAATAAATTAATCTTAGACAAGGAAATATATTTGTTTATGAGTATAAAACACAATTTAATTTAATGATTATAAGAAGAGATGTGCCATAAAAGAGAATAAAGTCATGATTTTGCTTAAGTTTTGTGAAGGTTTGAATGATGATTTTAAAAAAAAGATCATGCTCATAGGTGTTTTTACTGTTGACCAAACTAATAATATAGTGCAAGATTATGAGTTGTTTACAAGGAGTCAATGGAAAAAACAGCAGGATCCTTATAGTACCTCATTTAGGTTATATTTAAGAAATCTTTGTTAAGTGCTCCACCACCCTCGATATAATTATAGTAGTGCCCAATTTTATAGAGAAAATAAGCATAAATGAGTTGTTAATGAAATATTTATAATAAGTTTAAAGATTCAGTGGGTTAAATGTCAAGTTTTCAGTTATATCTTCATCAATTATATCTCAAAACCCTTAGTTATCCTAGAATTTAAGTATATAAGTAAAGAAGAAGATTATAGTAATCAAGTGTATGAACCTAATTATAAGAATTTTAGTAATCTAGATAAAGAGGATATGCAATAAAAATAATTTAACACAATAAGTCCAAATGAGTTTGAGATGGAGGTCAACAAAGAGTATGATGCTTCTGTGCTAGTCATAGAAGAAGTTTAAGGAGACTCTCTAGTGAAATTGCCTAAAGTGGTAAGCGTAGTGTTAGAATATTTTCTAAATATTTGTCCATTTGAACTCCCTAATACCTTATCTTTTATGCTTGAAAATCATAATGTAATAGATTTTAAGTGACATGTTTAGCTCTCTAATCCTTTACCCTATACGCGTGATGAGAAAGATGAATATAATCCTAATTTATTAGGTTGTGTCCAAACCATATCTACTCAAACTTTGAATAGTGCTTGTTTCATTTCATACCCTTAATTATATAGTGTTCATAGCTACATACCTAAGAAGTGTATAGGTAGTTTTCCTATTTCTCCTGATGTTCGAATGTTTGAGTTAGTTGAGCCATTCACATGTAGACTTTATAATTTAAAAGTTGACATCATAGAAACATAAATTTTGAAGTTGATTTACATAAATATCATGATAAATTTAATGTTAGAGATTATTTTATGATATATATTAAAACTAAATGATGTCATTCAAAAATAAACTAACAATGACAAATGAATAATATTAAATCATTCAAAGTGTTACAAATAATTTAATTAAATAATTTTGTTATTAAATTGCTACCAAACTTTAATATTAACTCTACTTTTAACATGAAGGTCCTCATTACATATAAAATACAATAATATATCCTTAATGATTCTTATGAAACCTCTGCCTTGTTATCCTTATCATTGACATGAAAGAAATATATTAAAGCTATTTTGAATATCCAAGTTGTTTTTATAAGGGATGATGAGATTTAGATAATCTCAATTCATGAGCTAGATAACTAGATTAAGATTATACTTAAATTATCAAAAAGGCATCATAACAATTTGATCATGATCTTTTGAAACATTATCAGAGTCACTTTAAACTACACTCAACAGGGTTGAGTTTCTTTAATTCTAAGAGAGTTTGTTAGAGTACTAGACTCGAGACTTAGTTTATGTATGTGTTTGATCAATTATGATAAATGGTAGCTCAATTTATTGAGAGATTAGGCTTAGTTTATATTTTGAATTCATTTTATTTGAACTTTTAATTGAGTTTCATCGTTCGGTTTTATTTAGTTATTGTTGAATATTTTATATAAAGGCTATAAGCCCAATTATTTAATCTAATTAGAATTTTAGTATTTATATGTTTTTCTTGTTAATGTTAGATGGTTTATTATGATTTGAATAAATATTGTAAAGTTACAAACTAATTGAAAAAACAGATAAAGGGCTATTTCAAATGCAAATTTGTAACAAGAAGGTGACTCGCCAAGTAGCTAAGGTAGCTAGTGAATCCCTGCCGTGCCATGAACTTGTGAGCTCCATCAACCCTCTTTTTAGCTAAATAATCATCTAAGCTATTGGCTTCTTTCAATATATATTGAATCCTGAAAGTAATCAAGGATGACAGACCCAACTGAAATTTCCATGGTTTCTGTCTCTCTTAGTCAGCCAAGTTAATGCATAACTAAAACTATATTGACGAGAAGCTTGGGAGGTTAAGAAGACTACCAATCCAGCGAGCACTGGCTTAAAAAAAGGGAACCATCGACATTCATCTAAGACTGGCCCCTCATGTGGGGGAGACTATTCCAGCTAGTGGCGGCCTAGATTTCCTCTTGGTAAACCATAAAATCTTGTAATTGGGCAGTCTGTCTCCGTTATATTAAGTTCCGAATAAATCAAAATTTAATAGATAGTGATTGGCAACGCGGCTTCATGTATATGTTAAAAATTTTATTTTTTAGTTTAAAATTATTTTTTTAATATTTTTGAATCGATTTAATATATTAATATAAAAAAATTTAAAAAAATAAAAAAAATTAATTTAAGGTATTTTTAAGTAAAAAACTATCATAATACAAAATATTACCTTAAACACTAATTAAGTCAAATTAAATGGAAAGAACTTCAAATGCGAACAGATTTTATAACTAATTTCTTCAGCATTGATGTGGTTGAATTTTGCTGAATCTTACTCCGCAGCCATAATAAAGGCCGCAACCACACCTAGAAAAAAAAAACTACAAAAAGAAAAAAAAAGAAGAAAAGATTGGTCAATTATTTATTTGATAAAACATCATCAGAATTTTTATTCTGAATGGAACCGCAACTATGAACTACTCTTTAACATGCAAATTGAGTGATAGAGGCCTTTACTGATGCAATTTTTTTTTTTAAAAAAGGACTGAAAGCATCTAAACTTAAATGCAAAGATATATAAAATGTTATGCTCCAGTTTCAGCACTCCTAGAAATGTTGTTGGTTACTGTTTTATACGTGTTTGTGGGCATCGAAGCCGGCATTTGTCACAATTTGACAAGTTCGAAGCAATATAATAGAGCAATAAAACTGGAAAAAAACTCACCTACATCGCATGTTATTGCATCCTGAAATTCTTTGTACATAGAAGCCGCAAGACGGACAACTTTTCCACAGTATTTCCTTAGCAAGCTTGGCTAAGTATTTTTCAAGCTCTTCATCATTTCTTGAAACTTCTTGCGCGTCAATTTCTTGTGCCATGGAACCTTGCACTTCGCGCAGAACCATTTGCGGCAATCTTTCAATTGCATTTACAAACTACTCTCATATGGCCTCGAGTTTCTTCACTCTGAAACTTAGGAGGCTGTATTCATAGGCATATATATATATATATAGTGTGTGTGTGTGTGTGTGTGTGTAGCTGTAACTATAGATAGCTTGTCCGCACTGCTACGTGGGTCGGATAAATTTTTTCTTTTACATAAAAAAAGTGTCAAGGTGGGATCAATGTTTTTAAATAAAAAAAATATATATAAGATTTAGATTATTGGTTTAATCATATTAAATAATCCCAATAAATTTAATAATATAATTTTAAAAATAATATTGTATATATCACAATTTTCTTACAAAAGTATTGAAAATTATTTAGAGATAAGAGATAAATCTTTTATTATTGATTGACCATGAGAAGTATCAACCACAACCATAGTTTTATAGAGAAAAACTTTTAGACCAATAAATTAATCTTAGACAAGGAAATATATTTGTTTATGAATATATAATACAATTTAATAATTACAAGATGAGATGTGTCATAAAAGAGGATGAAGTCATGACTTTGCTTAAATTTTATGAAGGTTTGAATGTTGATTTTAAAAAAAAAATCATGCTGATAGGTGTTTTCACTCTTGACCAAGCCAATAATATAGTATAAAATTATGAGTTACTTACAAAGAGTCAATAAAAAAAACATCAAGAACTTTATAGTACCTCTTTTAGGTCTTATTTAAGAAGTCTTTGTTAGGTGCTTCATCCCCTCGATATAGTTATAGTAGTGCCCAACTTTATATATATATATATATATAAAGCATAAATGAGTTGTTAATAAAATATATATGATGAGTTCAAAGATTCAGTGGATTAAATTTCAAGGTTTCAGTCATATCTTTATAAATTATATCTCCAAATCCTTAGTTATTCAAGAATTTAAGTACATAAGTAAAGAGAAAGATTATAGTATTTAAGTGTATGAGCCTAATCTTGAGAATTTTAGTAACCTGGATAGAAAATATGTGTAAGAAAAAAGATTTAACACAATAAGTCCAAATAAGTTTGAGATGAAGGTCAACAAAGAGTATGGTGTTTCTGTGTTAGTCATAGAGGAAGTTTTAGAGACTCTCTAGTGAAATAGCCTGAAACGGTAAGCATAGTGTTAGAGTATTTTCTAGATATTTGTTCATCTAAGCTCCCTAATACCTTATCTCTTATGCTTGAAAATCATAATGTAATAGATTTTAAGCGACATGTTTAGCTCCCTAATTCTTTACCCCATACGTATTATGACAAAGATAAATATAATCCTAATTTATTAGGTTGTGTCCAAATTATATCTACTCAAGCTTTGAATAATGGTTGTCTCATTCTATACCCCCAATTATATAGTGTTCATAACTATAAACCTAAGAAGTGTATAGGTATTTTTCCTATCTTTCCTTATGTTAGGAGATTTGAGTCAGTTGAACCATTTACATATAGACTTCATAATTTACAAGTTGAGATGATAGAATAGATTTAAGCAGGTAATGAAGAACACAAATTTTAAGTTGATTTACATAAGTATTATGATAAATTTAATGTTAGAGATTATTTCATGATATATATTAAAACTAAATGGTGTCTTACAAAAATGAACTAAAAATTACAATCGAGTAATGTTAAATCATTCAAAATGTTATAAATGATTAAATCAAATAATTTTATTATTAAACTGTTACCAAACTTTGATATCAACTCTACTTTTAACATAAAAGTCCTAATTACATATAAAATACAATAACATATCCTTAATGATTCTTTTGAAACCTCTACCTTGTTATCCTTATTATTGACATGAAAGAAATTTATTAAAGCTACTTTGAATGTCCACATTGTTTTTATAAAGGATGATGAGCAGTTGATGAGTTAGACAATTAGATTTAGATTATATTTAAATTATTAGAGAGACATCACAATAGTTTGATTATGATCTTTCGAAGTATTATCGGAGTCACCTTGAACTACATTCAATATGGGCGAGTTTCTTCAATTATAAGAGAATTGATGAAAACATTATACTCGAGACTTAATTTATACACGTGTATGATCATTGATAATAAATTGTATTCCAATCCATTAGAAAATTAGATTAGGCTTATGTTTTGGATTCATTTTATTTGAACTTTTAGTTAAGTTTCATCGTTAGGTTTTATTTAGTTATTGTTGAATATTCTATGTAATGGGCTATAAGCTCAATTGCTTGATCTAATTAGGATTTTAGTATTTATATGATTTATTTTTTTAATGTTAGATGGTTTATTATAATTTGAATAAATATTGTAAAGTTACAAACTAATTGAAAAAACAGATAAAGGGCTATTTCAAATGCAAATTTGTAACAAGAAGGTGACTCGCCAAGTAGCTAAGGTAGCTAGTGAATCCCTGCCGTGCCATGAACTTGTGAGCTCCATCAACCCTCTTTTTAGCTAAATAATCATCTAAGCTATTGGCTTCTTTCAATATATATTGAATCCTGAAAGTAATCAAGGATGACAGACCCAACTGAAATTTCCATGGTTTCTGTCTCTCTTAGTCAGCCAAGTTAATGCATAACTAAAACTATATTGACGAGAAGCTTGGGAGGTTAAGAAGACTACCAATCCAGCGAGCACTGGCTTAAAAAAAGGGAACCATCGACATTCATCTAAGACTGGCCCCTCATGTGGGGGAGACTATTCCAGCTAGTGGCGGCCTAGATTTCCTCTTGGTAAACCATAAAATCTTGTAATTGGGCAGTCTGTCTCCGTGATATTAAGTTCCGAATAAATCAAAATTTACTTACTTAGATAGTGATTGGCAACGTGGCGTCATGTATTTGTTAAAAATTATTTTTTTGATATTTTTAATCGATTTAATATGTTAATATAAAAAAATTAAAAAAATATTATTTTAATGTATTTTTAATTAAAAGACTATTACTATCATAATACAAAATATTACCTTAAACACTAGTAAAGTCAAATTGAATGGAAAGAACTTCAAATGCGAACAGATTTTATAAGTTATTTCTTCAGCATTGATGAGGTTGAATTTTGCTGAATCCTACTCCGCAGCCACACCTAAAAAAAAAAAAATACAAAAAGAAAAAAAAAAGATTGGTCAATTATTTATTTAATAAAACATCAACAGAATTTTTATTCTGAATGGAACCGCAACTATGAACTATGCTTTAACGTGCAAATTGAGTGACAGAGGCCTTCACTCCAGCATGCAATTAAAAAAAGAGAGGACTGAAAGCATCTAAACTTAAATGCAAAGACATATAAAATGTTATGCTCCAGTTTCAGCACTCCTAGAAATGTTGTTGGCTACTGTTTTATACGTGTTTGTGGGCATCGAAGCCGGCATTTGTCATAATTTGACAAGTTCGAAGCAATATAATAGAGCAATGGAACTGAGAAAAAAACTCACCTGCATCGCATGTAATTGCATCCTCAAATTCTTTGTAAATAGAAGCAGCAAGACGGACACCTTTTCCACAGCATTTCCTTAGCAAGCTTGGCTAAGTATTCATCACTTCGTCTATCTTTCAAGCTCTTCATCATTTCTTGGAACTTCTTGCGCGTCAGTTTCTTGTGCCATGGAACCTTGCACTTTGCGCGGAACCATTTGCGGCATTGCGGGCAATCTGTTCGCATTAGTCTGCTACATCCATCTTTAATTTACAAAACTGAGCGGTCTTCGTAAGGACAATAAAATCTTTCAGAATCCGGAATTACAGATTTGCCTAGCGCGATTTCCCATCGATCAAGAACAACCGGCAAGTTTCAGGTTCTATAGCCTCGTCAAACTATGGATCCGGACACTTCACCCTGATTATGTTTTCTTCTACCATGGTACTGATATGTTTACTGATACAGTCTTTGCAATACGAGTCATGAAGGCATTTGCTTCCTTTGGACATTTTCCAAGGGCATTTTTTTCACAGCAAGTTACGCAAAGGCTGTGTGCAGCTTTTCTACTTCCTTTAATCTCAACCTCTTGCTTCTTTGTAGGATGTTTATGGTCAATCGCTGTTATACTCTTCTTGATGGGATCAAACACTTCACTGTCATCAGTAACGACGGAATCAATTTTTTTGCATATTTGGCCTCTCCTGTTTGGAGCGGAAGCTTTGACTGGTTGAGGGCAGGACCCAGATACCTCGTTTTGATTTCTTGTTGACATAATGATCTTCAGTGGTTGGTTTTCCACCTATTAAAATCGCAGAGGAACTTCTGGTCCTCAACGTTCCAACACCGATTTACTAAATATAGGTTGGAGCCATGAGAAGTGTGTTTCTAGCTAGGGTCAGTTGGTTAATTGAAAGGGTAGAGACTAGTTTTTCTTCTAGTCTTCTATTTAAACCAGGAAACTGTTAGCAACACTTATCCGACAGCCACAATCACTCGTTGATTTGGACACGACATGACCATTTAATACTCAATATTGTCATCATCTCCATCTCAAAAAGTAACCCCTTTCATTGCTCAAGCCAAAACCTCTGAGGAAGCTTGGACAACCCTTGCCAGCATGTCTGCCAAGCCCTCTCGTGGATGCATCAAGCAACTAAAAGGCCAACTAAAGAACACCTCAAAAGGATCACTAGGCATCACTAGTTTTTTTGAAAGCTCGGATATATAGACGAGCTTGCTCTTCTGGGAGCTCCATTTGATGAAGAAGAAATTATGGATAAAATCCTTGATGGTCTCATAGATTATATTATAAGGAAAAGGTGAGAGTTTTCCAAAACAAAGATACACCTATCATCTTTCAAGAACTTCATGAAAAACTGCTCAATTTTAAGGCATCCCTTCAAATTAAAATACGAGAGCACTCATACTTCCCAGCCATTACAAATCCAATAAATCGCACAAACAAGAACTAGCGCCCATCCAACACCACGAACTGGCAACCATCACTCAATTCAGCTCGCTCATCTGTTTCAGCCAATGTTGGACCGAATCTGGCACAAGGAAATTGTCCATCTCCTCGAACATATCTTGGTTGCTCTCAAATTTGTAGAATTCAGGGTCGCATTGCTAAAAGGTGCCCTTCCTTCCTCCCGATTCCAATTCACCACTGTTTTTCATTAATGTTCGGTTCTATATATAGCAACCACAAGCTCACCTTGCAAACAACATTTCCTACACCCTAACATGGCTTTTGGATAGTGGCGCCACTCACCATGTTACATCTAATGTGACCAATCTCTCATTCCATGCTCCATACAATAACAATGATGATTTTATGATTGGAGAGGGCTCGAATCATCCCATCACTAACACTGATTTAACTTTCCTTGCGATTTCCTAAACTATGTTTATATTAGACTGTTGGAACCTAATTTTTTAAACCTTTATTTTTTATATATCTTGAAAAATTAGAGAAAAAAATGTATTTTCAATGAGTTCAATTAATTTCAATCATTTTTATTTTTATTTTTAAATTACGTAACTCATTAAAAATATACAAATAAAAAAATATAAAAAAAGAAAAAGATATAGCTAGGGTTGAAACCGGGCTAATAATAAAGCATAATTACAATAACTCGTTAAAAATATACAAATAAAAAAAAAATATATATAAAAAAGATATAATCAGGGTTGAAACCGGGCTAATAATAAAGCATCATAAGTAAAAAAAAATAAAATGAAGTTGGTGAATTTTTGGGCGATGATTGAGGTTTGAATTGAAAAGAAAAATGAGAAAAAAAATACTAAATTTGATTTAATTTAGCTAAGAGTAAAAAAAAAAAAATTGAAGTTCAATTATGATTTTGAAATAAATAACTAAGTTAGAAATTAATAAAGGATTCAATTGAAGAAAAAAAATCAACATTAAAAGTTTGATCAGTGAAAATTGTATAATTTTAAGAATAAATGATGAATATGTAAAAAAGTGAAGTGATTAAATTTGAAGGTTTAATTTGATTCAATTAAGGATACAATTGAAATTAAAAAAAATAGAACAAATTTAGTAAAAATTGCAAGAATTTGAGAAACAATAACTAAATTAAATAGAGACTAGATTGAAAAGATTTGATTGAAGAATTAAATAGAGAGAGAAATCAAGATTTAACCCTATTTGAGTAAAATTGAAATGATTTAAAAGCCAATAATTAAAATGAAAATGAAGAAATATTCCAAGGACTAGTTGACTATTTATATAAATTCATTTCAATTCAGTCCAATTCAATCAACTTAATTCAATGTAGTCCAAATTGATTCATTGATTTCAATCTAACTAAGTCCAATTGAATTGATTTATCACTAAAAGCGCCACTTTTCTCTTGTCCTCTCCAGTCAAGACGCTTCATCTCCTCAACCCAAATAGAACATCTTCATAACCCATCACAGAATATTATGAATCTCACTATCACTTCTAAATTTTCAGACCCTAGCCGCCACCAGCCTACTCCCTTGTGCAGACCCAGATACACAACACACAACACCTTGTTCTCCACCATCACCGATTCAATCACCGTCCAGCAACGCCTCTCCCCCTCCCATCATCAATAATAGATGTTGTTTCCACCGTATTCGCTGGCAATCCCAGCCACAACAGTGTTATCCTCTCCCAAGCACTACCTTCCTCACAAAAATAACCCTTAACCCACTCTGCAAACCCATCTTCAACAGCTACCAGTAAAACCGAACAATCACATCAACCACCACCATTGTTCTTCCCACTCGTGACAACACGCCAGCCACCAATAAATTGTGGCACCATTATTATTGTCAAAACTGATGGTCACGTCACAACCAACCATTGTTCACTCATGACAGCCGAAATCTCTTCCTCCCCAACTCGCAAAAGCTCCTCTCAGTCAAACACCCATACGACCTGTATTCCTTCTCTTAGCTGCCCCTTGAAAGCAAGGAGAAAAGCAAGAAGCCAGACAAAAAAAAAAAAATACCATAAATCAATTTGATCTTCACAATCTTTCATATCTTTAGCTGGTAAGTTTATTAATTAGGCGCATTATGAGCATGTGCGCTCCAACCTGGAAAAGTAATTAGGCAACGTGTGTATCAAACGCATTCCATGTGGTCCAATCAGATTTTTCCAGCAATTTATGGTGTTTTTCCACGTCGAAGGTCAATTTCAAATAGCTGGATAATGATTCTTGTCATTTGTTTTTAAATTTAGTGTATATCAGTATTTGTGTATTTGATTTACATTTTGTAATAATCATGATTATTTTTTAGTAATAACTTTCTCATAGGAAAAAAAACAATATAATAAAAAAGGACATATATATAAAAAATAATACAAGAAAAAATATTTCATTATTTTTTGTACTATTTTAAACATTAGTTATAATAATTTAGATTGGATCAATGTGATGCTATCAAGACATATTGAAAATGATAATCTTCAAGTTTATTTTGAAAATTAAAAAAAATAAATGAGCTAAAGTTCAATTTTATATTTAACTTTCTTATGGACTAATATCCATTTTAGAAATCACTTAGATGGCAAGTTTTTATTTGATAAAAACCGATGTCTAAACATTATGAAAGGCAAGTTTTCATTTTATGCGACCAATGACAATGTTGCAAATCTCTTTCTAAAAGGAACTATGTATCTATAAAAAAAAATAGAGAAAAGATATTGATGAATCTTCTATTTTTAAAAACTGATATTAATCTTTTTCACAAAATTATATATATATATATATAAATAGTTATAATAATTAATGATAATAAAAAAATAAATTTAGAAGAAAACACATATTAAAAATATTTTTTCATAAAAAAATATTGTAAAAATGACGTTATTTTTTTAAGCATAAATAATATCTTACCTAAATCTAAATCTCTAAAACTAAGATATATTTTAGGATTTTTAATTTCTCTAATTCTAAAACTAAGGTATATTTTAGGATTTTTAATTTCTCTAATTATCAGGTAACAACTCCAATTTTTCTCAATATATATTTAGTCCTCAGCAAGATGTCCATTGAAATGCTATATAAATAATGTTCTCTATGTTCTACCATATAAAGGAATTTAAATTCAATATTTCAATTTTGCACCTCTAATAATTTTTGCATTGAATTCTTACCGACTACTTTTTTATGAAGAAACTTTGAACAGGGGCAAAATTATTGTGAGAACAAATTAAAGGTGGTGTATGTGAGAGGTCAAGCTCTTCATCTCTGATAAACTTTTCTGGCATAAAGACCTCAACATTTATGTGGCATTATAGCACTCCCAATTCTAAAACACATTGTTTTTAGTAATCACCTAGCTTTATCTTCTTTTTATCATCAAATTTCGCATGTAATGCTTGTTTCTGTAATAAAAATAATAAATTATCATTTTTCAATTCAACACCTATCTCCTAGCAGCCACTAGAAATATTATTTTAAGAAGTCTAGACCTCTCCAATTATCTCACATAATGACTTTAAATATTATGTTATTAGTCACTTCATTAAATATATTTGACTTTACCCTCTAAAGTAAAAAATTATAAGTATATAAAAATGTTTTCGCTTTGTTAAAATACATTCTGACATAAACATTAAGGCTTATGCTCTTGTAATGATGATGACCACATATTCCTTGTTAATTTTCTTTTCTATAATAATATTTCTCGTCTTATTACTCTACCCTAGACTCCACCCCACACACATGAACAGAATAATAATTATTCAAAAATAAAACTGATTTAACATTACTCAATCATAATTCCTTAACGCTAGTTTACTAATCTCATGCTTTTACAACTATTGAGGCTATTTGTATATACGACTATAGATATTTTTAAAATAAATCACATGAACAATATATTTAATAACAATAAAACACGAATTATTATATACATAAAACCCGTTAAAAATATTGGTTCGTGAGAAGTAGTTCTTATCTACTTTTCACGGGGCCGCGTCTAATACACAGGTGAATTAATTCATCTAGGCACTGTTTACTTCAAGAGTGAACAGTGGCCTTAAAGTGAATAGTGCTATTCACCTGGGCATGTTCACGTGAACAGTACTATTCACCTAGGTTGTTCACGGTGAAAAAAATTATATTTTATTTTTTTATTTGTGTTTTATTTAAAAAATTAGAAGAAAGTTGCTTAATGACGTAACAAAAATTCAGTTTTTGTTGTTGCATGTTTAATAAACCATAGAAAATATAGTTCTTATTTAATAGATTTCATACGTAATGAAATTACACATAGTTTAATAGACTAATAAAAAATATTTAATATCAATATTATTTATTCAATGAAGTAATAACAGTAGTTAAATCTACAATATTTAAATTAAAAACCATCAATTTTAATATATATATTTTATAATTATTTTATAATCTCAATTTGAAAAGTATTCTTTTAACTAAACACATTAAACTATTTTTTTGTTCAACTTCAATTTCAATCACAATTATAATCAAATATATATTTTTTCAAACTAATTTCAACTAAAAATATTTTTTATAAAATATTTTTTTTTAAATCACAACCACAACAGCTATTACAATAATAAACACACTTGATAAATCACATCTTAACTCCCATATTAATGCATTAACCAAACCTCTTCCTTATACTTGTTTTCTTATCTCAAATTCAATATTAATGAGCTTCTCTTCTAAGCTCTATCTCGAGGGAGCACAATAGAGGATTGTTGCCTAGTTATTACTATAACATCAATCTTTTGTTTAAAGTAGAATTCTCTCGTGAATATATTTCTATTTGTATTGATTACTTATTCAAACAAGTCTACCGTTAGCCTATTGTCATCCATATACTTAATAAATAGTTACTTAAATGATTTAGATTTTAGGATCTTTAATAAAAAGTTGTTATTATTCTTTTGTATTTAATAAATTTATATATTTCTGACTCTCCATCTCTCGTAAAGTTCTCACAAGTACTTAGCCAACAAAAAAAAAAAAAGTATTTTCAAAAGAAGAAATTATACTTCACGACATTTATATGTTTTAGTTTTTAATAACTTCTCCCTTTTTGGTCTGAAATTCAGAAATTAATCTTAAACTTAGGAAAAACACTTCTAGTACGAATCTTGGTAATTAATATTCATTGATAAAATATATGTATCATATCGAAAAGTTTAGCAACAATTAATTAAGTTTATTCACAAACAAATTATGAAAAAAAGGTGTAGAGATAATGCAAGCAAAATATCTGCACGGTTGTCAATTAAAGATGGTTACTGTTGATTCCTTGGGCACCCTGTTTTTTGATCTTACTGAAACAGACAAAGGAATGATGGTGATGTACATGAATATCAATACTCATCTACTTGAAAGAGGAACAAAAGATCAGCTTTGAGATCGTCTCTATCTGTTGTTTCATACGACAAATAATCTTAAAAAAATCCCACTAGTCACTTTTTCGTTGAACTTTACATTATCCCTCTCATTGAATTATCTGTTTAGTACAAACTCAAGGAAAAAAAAAAAGAAAAATTAGGAAAAAGAAAAAGTTATGCAGACTAGGAAGCTATTGTCCAATGGTTTTCATGAGGACGTGGCTTATGGCTCCGGCGGAGCTCCTCTAGGACTCGGCGTGTCTCATGCCGACCGGCAGTGGTACTGCAGTGCTTATAAGATTTTAATCTTTCCTTGCTAGACGCTTCTAGTTCTCTCATTTCATCCAAGACAATCTGCCTATTTCTGCACTTTATGCTACAAAAGCCTTGATCACCCCTGCAATAACATATATTCAACAGCAGTTTTCAGAAATCTTGCAAGAGAGATTTAATGGAAGAATACAATTTCATATGAAACTAGTCCAGCTGACATGGCTATCTAATCTCCAGGAATAGTGAACTTAGTATTACCTGTACATGTAGACATCCTTGTCAAGGCTCAATATCTTGTTGCATAAGTAACATGATTTGAGGTAGCAATATTCAGCGGAGCTAGCCTGGACTTGAAGGCGATGTGTTTTCAAAGCAGATTTAGTGACAACATTAGAAATATCTCCTTCTAGTAACAGGCTTTGCAACCCGGCAACCATTAAGCCCTTCTTTGAGCTTGCATAAGTGGATTTGGTTATGGCTTCCTCGTTCATACATCCCTCCATTTTGAAGGGAATCTTGAAATTTGTCAACATTTGCAGTGAAGAGTCGAGCGAGAGAAGAGAGGAAAATAAGCAAGGAGCTTGTGAGAAGTGAAGTGAGGGGTAGAGATGGATATATAGAAGCAGATTGTGCAAAGGAAGAAAAATGAAATGCTTAATTTTCATTTTAGCAGTATTTTTGTTTAGTAATGTTGACATCTCAATGATCTGACCGCGTTGGCTTTGCTTTCTCAGAACTCATTAACTATACAACTTGGGAATGGGGAAGTTAATTTGTCTGTGACCCACCAAGAACAAGACACCGTTGCATTATTAGAAACGTGAAAGTTGTGAAGACTTGTATGCATGGTAACATATATATATATATATGACACCAATTTAATAATTTGAAAAAAAAATTGAAAAAAAAAAATAAAAACTTAGTGTTTGTTTAGTAATACAATGCAAGACGTTTTACGTTTTGTAAAAGTAATTTTTTATTAGAAAATAATATAAATTATATTTTAAAATTTTATTTAAATTACTGAATTGAAATGATTTTTTAGCATGATCATAAAATCTTAAACACTAAACAGTGATGAGTTTGAATTTTATAATCTCTATCTATTTGATAAAAATTAAATATAAAATAGTGTGAATTTATTTAGGTTTCAAGTTCAAAAGCTATTTTTTACTTTAAAAGATATGTTAGAAAATAATATAAATTATATTTTAGAATTTCATCTAATACTTTAAGCTATTAGGTTAAGATGATTTTTTGATATTTTTTATTAATAAAACTTCAAATTATTTTTTTAGATTTTTTTATTTTTAACATCATCATATTAAAAATACCTAAAAATATCAATTTAATATATTTTTTATCAAATAAAGTATTTAAAAATATTCTCTAAACTTAAATACAAACCTAATAAGGAATTAATGTAATTATCCAAAATTACAGTTCTACTATTTTTTTTTAATTTTCTTGAAATAGAAATTTCTGGTCTAATAATAATTTGTAGGACACATTAGTACTATCCAATAAAGTCCATTTCATAATAATAGCATGCACATTTTTTGGAACATGGTGTGGGTTCCGTTAATAATATGGGTTCCTTTTTTATTTTCTAATAATTTCCGTTGATAATATTATGCATCATCGAATCATCATAAAAAATAAAATAAAAAAATATAAAACAGGTGTTTTTTAATTCTTTATTTTTTTATAAAATTGAAAAGCATCTAAATAATTTTTTTTTAATTCTCAACTAGATAAGAGACTTATTTGATTTATTCAATGTTTTATAATGTTCCTTTTGATATTTTTAATTTAAATCTTAATTGAAAAATAAAAAATTATTAATAATAATTAGTGAAAAACAGCTAATATTAACTTGCTACTCATTTGTAGATAAAATTAATAATATTAGTTGGAGGGTAAATTTTACCTTCCAAAAAACCATTTTAGGGATACTTACTACTCTCTTTAATTAATTATTGACCTACTTCAAAAATTCAACCAAATATGCTAAAAATATTAATTTAATATAAGTTGCCCTTCTTCCAAACATAACTTCAGGATAATTATTTAATTCAAAATGTATAGGATAGAATATCATCGTTATCCTTCAAAATAATTTTTTTTCAAATGTATTTTTATACTTTATTTGTTGTTCAAGGATTAAATTAACTTAATATCTAAAGAGTGAACCAGATATATCATTAACTTTTATAATTAAAACAAATTATTTCAAATAAATACAATAAATAATAATATAATTAAAGCAATTAAAGTAAAGAATTAAGAAAAAAAATTTGCAAACACATTTTAATATAGTTTGGTAAATCTACATCTATATATAAAATATCAAATAAGAAAAAAAATTTGTAAACACATTTTAATATAGTTTGATAAATCTACATCTATATATAAAATATCAAACCATACTCAAGTATTGTGTTTATTCATTAGTCCAAGCTCAAGAGTATAATTTTACTTAATAAATCGACATCAAGTCTTTTTTCTCACGTAAAGATATTTTCTATCTAATACCTTTTCCTTTTACCAAATTTCCTCATCAATACTAAAAGCTTTTATCTTATTCTTACTAGTTTAAAATAATGATTTGTTTTCACAATAAATTCTCTTAATAAAATGAATATTATAATTTGAAGTTCTAATATCTCTATACTTCACTAAATAGAACTTATAAGATATTAAAATATTTAATAATAATGACAGTGAGATTGAATACTTTTATGCTAAAATATAAATGCTTAATAACATAAACTAAAGTATGATCAAGAATTGATGATTTTGATATTGTTTTACTCTTAGAATAAATTGTATATCATATATGTTTGGATAAAAAAAAAATTACAATTAAACAAGTTATATATATGTTTCTAAGGAAAACAAGTCATTTATAAGTATTACAGTTTCATCTACAACTACAATGATCAACCAATTCAAATTGGTCAAGTTAATCAGTCAACTAGTTTTTGTAGAATTTTTAAATATTAATCACTAATGAATAAGCAAACCATAAGTTCATTTGGTAACATCAAGCAGTCGATCAGTTCATGCAGAATTCTAGATTTAACAATTAACGTAGATTAATTCTTAGAACCGTCTAACTTATATTTTAATTGATTTTTTTTAATGCATGTAAAGTGAAGTGTGATCTAACTTATATTTTAATTGATTATTTTTTTTTAATGCATGTAAAGTGAAGTGTGTGAGTTAATTTTTGTGCTATCAAATAAGATATAAAAATTTACATTTAAGCACTAAAATGAACACTTATTCTAAGTCTTCGCTTTACTCCCTTCTCGGATTTTTGGATTGAGTTTTTTATGTAATCTATCATTTTTGTTGATATGTTATTCGTATAAAACCTGTTTAAAGCTTATTTTCAATCAAATATTTTATTAGTCAATGTTCTATTTTATTTTTATCATGAAAATACATAAAAACATGAATGTGTGACTTTAAAGATCAACAATATCAATATAATTTAATAGGCTCCTTTACTCAAATTTCAATTAAATAGAAATTTCTATTAACTTTGTGTGGTTTAGCTTGTCTCTTTGTTTAACAGGCCTCCAACATACTTTAACATGATACAAGTTGTTTGGTAACAAGACTAGCCATGGTGCCTGTGCTTTGCCGTGGGGCTAGGCTCCTTTTTTTTGTGTAAGAAATTATATTTAGGTGTTGAAAACATATTTTAAAAAAGAAGAAAAATATATAACTCGGGTCGAATAAGTTGACTTTATTTTAATTATACAAAAAAAAATAGAAAACAACAATATATAGCTCAAATTAAAAAAGAAAAGTAAATAAGACAACCTGGGAGAAATAATTTTCCAAAAGGTAATAAATGATGTATCTCAACTCATAGCCCATTAAATATAACAGAACAAAATGAGATGAAAAAATATCATAAAAAATGGTCTCGATCAACCTGAGTTAGTATGATAAATTTGTAACCATAGTAATCTAGCTAGGTTGAGCAAACCTAGTATTTCTCATCAAACTCATGTCTCAGATCATGAGATTGAAATAACTAGATAAAAAAATAAAGAGAATTATAAAGACCTTTAAAAAAAACCATGTCAACTTTTTAAACTCGTGGCCATAGTCATTATATCTGAACACTTTATTTGAAAAAACTATGAAGTTCAATTCTCTATTAATCAAATATTAAATAATAAAATTGAAAAAATAATTTCAATTATACAAAAGATGTAGAAAAATAAAAATTAAAAGAATAAGAATCAAATTGAAATACAAAATGATTTCAATTATACAAAAGAATTAAAAAATAATTTTATATTTGATTGAAGAGTAAGATGAAAATGAAAAATCCTTTCAGCAAAAGAACTCAATAAAAAAAATCAAAAGAATAAGGATCAAAATTAACATAAAAAATAAATTGAAGAGTAAAAGGTGAAATTGAAAAGAATAATAAATTTGGTAAAGGGTGAAATTGAAAAGAATAATAAATTTTACAAAAGGGTAAAAAAATCAAAACAAGGAGGGTCAAATTAAAATATATAATGCCATCAATTTGAATTGTAGAATGAAATTAAAAACTAATAAAACTTGAAAAAATATAAATTAAAAGAATGAGAACCATAGTGGAAAAAAATAATATATAGTAAATTAAGATGAAATATTGAAATTGAAGACAAATAAAAATTTAATAAAATAATCAAGAACAAAAATAAAAATTTAAAAGAATAAAAACCAAAGTTGAAATAATTTTTGTAAGAGGAGAAATAAAAACAGGAAAAGAAGAAGAAAAAACACGTTCATTGATGACAAACTAAACTATCAATGCTTACATGTGTCGCTTTAAATAGAAAAAGAACACGGTAATATTTTCAATGACATGTAAAGGTGGTGCATGTGCCCCACCCTTTAGTCCATGCACCACCCTTTAGTCGAATACACATTTCTTTGAAGATGACTTAATAATAATAACAAAAAAAATATTGTGAAAAGATTAGAAAACCCATTGACTCCAATTTTATTTTATTATTTTTAAAAGTATTTTGGTCATTTCATATATTTTTTTAGTTGTTTTTAATATTTGATCAAATATCAAATTGCCTCTAGGATAAGATTATAGTAATAAAAAGCACTAATATTAAAATATTAAAATGCCCCTTAAGACTAGTTTTACTTTGTTTTGATTTTAAAAGTATTTTAGTTATTTTACTATGCAATTGAGATGAAAAAAAACTTATTTATCACATGTTATATGTAAAAAACTTTAATATCCTAAAAAACTAATGTTAAATTTTTTAAATGGAGGGATTAATTCATCATTCCATTGCTTTAGGGAATAATATCTCCAAGTCTAAGCTACAATGTTTTTCCAAAGCCAATGCTTTCCCAAGTCGAAGCCATTTAGTGAACAATCATCATTACAATGTTTTTCACTATTGAAATTTTTCTTAAAATTCTAAGTTTTTTCTTAAAATTTCTGGTGTTTGTTAAAATTCTAAGTTTTTTCTTAAAATTTCTTTAATCCCAAAAAATAATGAAATTAAAGTAAAAATAATAAATAAAATGAACTAATAAATATAAATAGTTTTTGTTTTATTGTCCAAGTGATTCTATTGAATATCATCTATAAAGTAGAGCTTGATTATTTTTTCATGACATAAAAAAGAAAAATAGTTGAACTAGAAATTTGTTTGATAATAAAGATAAGGACACAAACTGATTTTTGTCTGGGTCTTCGAGATAGAAATTAAGCTAATTTATGTTCCTTAAAAGAAGAACAAAATGGATATGTCTCAAAGATAGAAATAATAATTTTATTTTTAAAATACATTAATTTTTTTAAAATTCCCATATCTATATCTCATTTTAAGGTTTGAACCATTAATTTTACAACATTTAATTTTTATCATTGAATTTGAAAAGCTCAAAATATGAAAGAAAAAATAAGAAAAATATTGGGGGGGGGGGGGGGGGCGGGGGGGGGGGGGCGTCACAAAATATACTAGTATTGCCCCATCGAATAAAAATAATTGGGCAAATAATGAGATTTAAAAAATTTAAAATTGAATTTTTATATTGATTTATTGATTAATTTTTTTTAAAGATTATTTATGTTTATAAACAAAATTTAACATGGATGGAACACGATCATAAAATATACCAGTAGTACCCCATCAAATAAAAACAATTAGGCAGATATTGAGATTTGAAAATTTAGATTTAAAAAATTTTAAATTGAATTTTTGTGTTGATTTGTTGATTAAGTTTTTTTTTTTAAGATTATTTTTGTTTATAAAGTCCAAATGAGTGTTTTCATATTATTTTCATTAAAAACTAGTTTTAAAAAATGATTTTTCTTAGTGTTGATACATATACAAGAATATACAAGTTTTTTCAGGCTTGTTTGTTTACTAGAAATTAATTTTTTTAAATAAATTTTTAAAAAATAAATTTTAGGAAATTAATGAAAAAAAGTTGAATACTTTCTAGTGTTTGGTTATATCATGTAAAATGAGATGAAAAATAACTTATTAATATTTTATTTTTTAAAGTTTATCATAATATTGAGGAACAAATCTTACAAATTTAAAAGTTGAATGAGAATGAAATTAAAAAAAATATAATTTTATAAATTATCTCAAATAAAATAAATAATAATAAAAATAATAAAAATCAAATCTAAAAAATAAAAAATTAAAAGATGAAGAAATTAACATTTCATAAATTATTTCAAATAAAATAAATAACAATAAAAAAATAAGGATCAAATTTGATAAATAAAAAATTTTAATAAAAAAATAATTGTGGAAAAACAAATAACAATTATAGAAATGAAGAGTAAAGTTAATATAAAAATTAAAATTGAAAAAATAAAATTGAAAAATAAATATTAAAAACAATCTATATATATATATATATATAGTAATCAAAAGTTTGAGACCCAAATTTGATATAATCAGCAAATAATATGATATTTCTAAATTTTTTTATAATTTTTTAAAAGTATTTTTCATTTAAATTTTCTAAGAAAATACTTTCTTGAAAATCAAGTAAAATTTTTCTTTAACTAAAAAATATTTTTTATTGATTAATGTTTTTAATAATAAATAAATTTAAAAAAATTTAAAAAATAAATATGGGCTTAAAAATCAATTAAACTTGTCAGAAAAAAATGAAGATAGATGACGTGTAATCTATCTTTTTCGGCCTAGGCTTGATTTTTTTCCCCAGCATGTAAGGATAAAAAAGAATTAACATCTCCCGCTGACCATCAACATTGAGAATCAGCGGACTTTTGCGATTTGCATAAGAAGACCGACAAGGACTAATTTTTTAAAATTACCCTCTCTTACCTCCAAACTTTTAAACAAAAATATCATCAGGCGATAGATTAAAGAAACATGATTTTGAATGAAAATTGTAAAATTCAAACATGTAATTATTTAATTAATAAAATTTTAATATTATATTAAATAATCAAGTCAACCCAATAATTTAAATTATTAAATAAAATTTTAAAATATAATTTATATAATTCTTTAATAAATACCAATAACCACCAGTTATATAATGTAATGTTGTGATCACTTTATTATCAACTAAAAATCATACACTTGACGAGAAATGATAATCAAGATGAATTGGAATAAATTAGTTCTTTCGTTTTCTGTAATAATATATATTTGACAAGCATACTATCCATCTATCTTTGTGGATGTGACATTTTATTCAGATTCTACAAGCATCCATAAGTATTACCTACTATATATAGAAAATAAAAGTTGGAAAATGAACAATTTTTATATAATAAGAAAAGAAGTAACAAAAATATGAAAGAAATTTACAATGTTAGGCAATGCATTCAAGCATTATAGACACAGAAAATGAACAATTTTTATATAATAAGAAAAGAAGTAACAAAAATATGAAAGAAATTTGTTAGCAGAAGAAGGAAATAATTAATTTGTATGCATTTACAAGAAATACTTTCATTAACGAAAATGCCATCTTTTTTTGTCCAACCAAACTGTTAATGACTTGTGTATATGCTGAGCATCAAGTTATAGATATAATGATTCTCGGAGATAAAATCATAGGGAATGATTTCTATAAAATCTTGCTCTATATCAAATGATCAAGGGAATTAAAGGAGAATAAGGATGCTAGGAGACTGTTGCAAGAATGGTATACGTAGATCAGAGCCCATCGGCAAGAAACATTAGCAGCCCTTAATCACCTGCTACATCCCTTGAATTAGGCCTCATAATATCCTATATATACACAAAAAGTTTACTATATTTATATGAAGAATGTAGATTTCTTGTCTTAATTGGATAGTATTTAATACTGCAAAGTATGGAAATAAAATTATTATTATATTTTTTTTAATATTATGTTTTCATGGGATTTATTACTTGCCAAATTAATTTGGATTAATTGAATTTTCAAGAAATAAATAAATATTAAAGATAAGAAAAAAACTAATATACGAGATACGATTCAAACTTCAAAACTTCTATGAGGTCTCTAAATCTTGAGAGGATTCTTTAATATCTATCAGAATCTCAAACACATCTATAAAAGAACCCCGCAAATTCAAAACTATAGATTAAACCCTATACAATATTTCTTTCTTCCATTCTTTCTATCTACGTAAACAGTATGGGAAAGCTTCAAATAAAAACGTCATGCTTCACAGGTTTTAGCACAGTTTTTTCTTTTCTTTCATTTGTTTGGTCGTCATAAACGGTCTCTGAAGCCTCCAATCTTTTCTGTCGATAATAATGACATGAACTTGATTAATATTATCCTTATGTTAATTTTTGCAGCAAGCGTTCATATGGGATTGCAACAGAAAATCTAAGTAAGAAAAAAGCAGAAATATCTGTGATGAGGAAAGCAAGAGATGTGAAGTCATCAGAAGATTTAGAAGCTGGTGATAGCAAGGAGGAGTTTGGGATGAGAGATCCAAAGACAGGCAACTGGATACCAGAGAGTCACTTCGGTGATATTGATGTTGCAGAAATGAGAGAGACGTTCCTCTCAAAGAAACAAAGATTTTAAACCAACTCCTCCATGATTAAAGGTCTCATCTTAATAACGAGAAATGGACATTAATTTCCATGTTCTAGCTCTGTCCTTTATTTCCTTTTCCTTTCTGTATTGGATAAACCTATATTAATTTTCTTCTTGCAAGAGATTAAGGGGAAAAAAGAAAGAAAAGTAAAGCTGTCATCTTTCTTGATTTTGGCTTGGTATAGTGATAGGCATAGGCCAAATTAAGGGAAGAAAGTAACCACGGTGATTCTGCACATCAATTGTCACCTTCTTTATTATTTTGATTTCTTTGGAACTTACACAGCCTAGCCAGCGATGATTTTCTATTCTTCACTCTCTGTTTTCTTCAAAATCTTCTGCTTGTTAGTTTCTATTCTCGAAGAGCTTTCCCGTCATAGTTTCGTCAGTGAGGGAGAATAGAGACATGAGGGAAGAAAATAATTAACCGAGAGGAAGAAAAAGTTCTATGGATTTTTATAAAAATCAAGAAAATAAAGGGATAATAATAATAATAATAAAGGGTTCATGTCACAACGTCAAATATGCACGAGGTGCACACTTCAGCAAACTATCCAAAACAGTGCGTTGGGATGTTGGGAACTATGCCAACAATGAGAAAAATTGGTAACATAGATTTGTGTAGCTGTAAGTTTATCAAAGGAAAATCGACAGCAGATTGTTGATGAACATGGGTTGAATGATAGACTGTCCAGGCCAAGCAGGAAAACTCATCAGGGGGGTAAGCTAACGAGAACTGGGGTTGTCGTGGAATTCAGCAGCGCAGACAGTGGCAACCTACACACAAATACGAATTCGGCAACGCAGGAATTGACAGCCTGCACGCAAATGTGAATTCGGCAGCGTGCAACAACTTGTGCAAGTCGTTGGTTCGACTTGGCATAATCTGAAACTTGGACAAAGGACTGTCCAAGACATGCGACAAATCAATAACAGATGCAGCAAGGACTAGCAGTTGGGACTACCAGGTGGGCATGTAAAATGTGGGTTAGTGGCAGTTATAAATATCCAAGATCATGAGATCATGGGAGCTGAAAATGTGGGGGCTGACTAGGAGTTGCTTTCAACTCACTAAGATCATGAGAAAAAACTATCCACTATTTGGTAGATCATAACGCCACTATGTTCATGGGTAAATATTGGTGAGATAATGTCCCACTACTTCCTTAAAAGTAGGAATGAGAGTTGTGCCTTCTAAATACTTCTCTATAAATACATGTTATAAATACTTATTGCGGCTCTTGGTTGTGAGGGAAGCATGTATGGGCATACAATAGCATGTATGGGGCATGTTCAACATGTAGGGGCATGCAAAAATATATAGAGTACGAGTTAGAGATAGCTTTGTATAGCATGCAATCTTTGTGCATAGCACACATACGGATTTGTGTATAGTTCTTTTTATTTATGAGATTAATTAAGGTTAGGAAAGAGTTCCTATAAAGATTTTTATATACTTTAATTATCTTATTTTATCTATGTATTTCGCTTGCTTAATTACTAGGTAAGCACGAGTGGGATTGGCGAGGAAATGCTAAATCTAATGAGTTATTAGGCTACCGCACGAGTTTATTACATAGCAGAAAATTACCCCGTGATAGTTACCATTTAATTATTATACTCTATTTATTTACTCTTGATGGTGCGATCATGGCTTTTATTTTTCGTTCTTGATCAAGAGGAAGGCCTAGGCCAAAAGAGTTCTAAAGACAAAATAGATGTAAATTATATATATATATATAACTGAATAAAGTAAAGAAAATACTAACCAACTAAAAATCCAACCTTAATAGGTCTGAACCTTAATTTATATATCTCAGGTGCTACTAACAATACTGCTTAAAGGTCATAAATATTTTATTATTACATTTATATATGTAGCAAGTGGAGCTGTGAATAATTTTTATTTTGTAGTTAATGCTTTTTGTTTGGTAGTGATTATTTTCATTTTATAAAATATAATTGATAAATATACCATATTTATTTATTTTTTGTTAAATGAGGGACTTGGATCATTGTATAAATTGTCTATATGCTCTAGCCAGCTTTGCTGACTAAACCCAAATCCAAAATTAATCCAAATAAGATTTGTATGTAGGGGCATGCAAAAATATATAAAGTACGAGTTAGAGATAGCTTTGTATAACATGCAATCTTTGTGCAAATCCAAAATTAATCCAAATAAGATTTGGGTGTAAAAATTAATCCTGCTAGAGGTTGTTGAAATTTGGTAATTAAACAATGAACTCAAATTTGCTTCTTGATCTAATGCCTAATGTCCCAATCTGAGCTTCTTAACGGTTGCTCTTGACACAGTTTTTTACATAAGAATGAAGAAACAAGCAAAATTAAAATGCTTGGGCATAAATAACTGCAAAGGTTAAGCAATGCAATTTTTGTGAAAGAAGTAATATGATGGACAAAAGCCTTTGAATTTGCTGACTTTTCCAACTAAAAGTCCACTAGTGGCAGAAGAGAGAACAACAGCATCCATTTACGATAGACACTGCGACAGAACAGTGATTTAAGAAAACTTTCCGAGGTCAGAGGAGAGGAGGAAAAAAAGTAGATTCTTGCTACTATGTGTATGAAATTTGGCATAAGTTTTTTTTTAAAATTATTAATATAAATATTTAGAATAGTTTACATGTATTTTAATTAATTTTATAAACTTTAAAATTAATAATTATATCTTAAAATTTATAGGATTCAAATTAATAATCCCCATAAAACAAATATAAAATCTAACCAATTAAATTACACCCTTCACAGTTAATTTAATTCAACATAAGTTTTGCATAAGTTTTGGATCAATGAGTGGTGGATGAAACCAAACGAATAGCAGACACGATTTCAAAGAGAAGGAGCTTTCTAATAACATTGACCTGCAGCTTCTTCTTTTTTTTTTTTTGTGTGCGTGCACGAGAGAGAATAATAAGCTAACGATCACTAATTTTCTTTATCATGAACGGTTAGTGAGGCATTTAGAAATATAGAAAAAAATATATTAGATTCTATGTTCAATACATATTTCTACTTGGAATAGGATTTCAATTTATATCTTAATAATCCCCTCCTTAAACTAATATTCATGAACACTTAGTATAGCAATAAGGATTTTTCTTCAAACAAAATATCTTCTTGAGTGCAAACATCAAGTGATTTTCTTAGTTTCACAACTAACTCTAATTTAATGGACTTGGTGAATATATTAACAAGTTGTTCTTAATTTTTGCAATAAATAATCTCAATCGTTCTATTTTTTTATGTCAAGTCTCTTAAGAAGTGAAAATTCATATCAATATGCTTGTTTCTACCAACCAAAATTGATTTTTTAGAGAGTTTAATTGTTAAGTTGTTGTCATAAAAAATTATACTATCCCTTATCTCTTGAAATTAAATTTTTCAAGAATTTCCTTTAACCATATCACTTGACATGAACATAAAGTTGAAACCAAACTTAGTATATCAAAAGTTCTAATCACAACATATGTTTTGCCTGTTGTTACACAATCCTGATTAGCTCAGCTCCTTCACTTGAAAAAACTTGTGCTCGAGATCATGGTTAGAAATTAAACTTTTCTATTTAAAAGGAATAAATACTTTGAATATAGCATTATAGTTAGTTTATTCACAAACTTAATTTCTTTTACTGACACTTTAACCAAATTAGTACCTTCCAACTCTTTATTTTCATCTTCTATATCAGATTTTTCTACAACTTTAGGAATATAAGATCTTTCTTTGTCCTCCTTGTTATCAACCTAGACTCTTGAATAATTCTAACTTGTTTTAGCTTTTAATATTTAGTTTAGTAATTCTAACAACTTGTTTTAGCTTTTAATATTTAGTTTAATCTTAACATGTTCATTGAATTTAGATTGTTTGTCATATTTCACCTCTACTTGATATTCATTTGTATTTTCACTATTTTTAGTGATTTCAGATTGCTCCTTCAAGGATGGCGATAATTGTTTCTCTTCTCTGCTTCTTTAGGAATAGATTCTATAGCTAGAACGCTTCGTATGTGTGAGTTGGGAATGTTTTCTTTTTTCAATTCTTTTCTATCTTCTTAAGATCAACTACCACCTCAAGTTTCTTCTCTTTTATGTTTTGCCTCCTTAATAACTAACAAGATTGAATAGAAAGCAAGTAATAATAATCTAATTTCTTATATATTCAGTATAAAATATCTTCATAATCTTCTTACATAAACTTCAAAATTAATAATCTTCTTACAGTGGTATTTCATGATAAAATCACACTCTTACCAATATAAACTCTCTCTATCTTTTAGAACATTGTACCAATAATCTTTAGCATTATAAATAAGTTTGTGTCTTACAAAACCTATCTTTTTAACAACTATGAGTTGTTTTCAATTAAAAGAATGTTTTCAACTCTAATAATCTAATAAATATTTTTTATGAAAAAAATCTCTTTATCCTTGCAATTTAAGTTCTTCAAGTCATCAATCAATCCTTTCATTTATGTGATAGGCCTGCATTAAAAATAGACATTTACCATAAATTATAGGTATCTTATATTATTAGATACATTATTATAAAACATGTTTTAGTTAAGGAGTTATTGATACTTCAAGTGCAAAATGATGATATAAAACCATGATAAAAATGCACTTTTAAGTACTAATCAATAAGACTAAGATAATCTCATATAAAACAAATTGAAATTAATTATGAAACTCAATTCTCAATCAATACAATGTTAAATGATGAATTTATTTTTTTAAATCGCAATCAACACAATTTGTGACCTTAGATCATGACACCTGAATAACCTCGTAGGAAGCAAATCCAAAGCAATCCAATTTAACACGAATTAACCTATAAAATATGCAATCTAGATCTTAGGATAATTTCATAAAAAAATCAAAACAAAATATGAAGCACAACTTTCATTCAACCAAAAGTTGAAAAATGAAATTTAAAAAAAAATTAAAAAAACAAAAATAACTAAGTTAACTTGAGTTAACATATTAAACTCACGACTCGGGTCATAAGACCTGGATAACCTCATATAAAATAAATCAAAATAAATAATGAAATCTAAGTCTCAATCAATAAAATATTAAAGAATAAAATTGAAAATAAAAAAAAATATCAATAAAAAAATATCAAGTTAACACATTAAACATGTGATATGGATCACGAGATTGTGATAACCTCATAAAAATCAAGTCAACACACTAAACATGTGATATCGATCACGAGATTGTGATAACCTCATAAAAAACAAATCATAAAAATCAATCTCTAATAAACCAAATGTAAAAAACTTAAATCAAAATTATCTAAAAACTAAATTTAAAAAATAATCACTATTAAAACTAATAGTATTTTGTGAAGTGTCATGTAGTAAAAGCATCCTCTCCTCTCTTTTAGTATTTTGTTAATTTCCTAAACTCACACTTTGTCATTTTCAAAAAAACAAAAATGCTGGAATCCATCTTCCAACACATTTGTAAGATCCTATATTCGTCTTTCATTTCAAGAACTTTTTGATAATCCATCTTCCAAACCTCCCAAATTTCAAGGTTAGTTTGATTTTTAATCATTAATTAATAAACAAATATTAAAAAAAATTATCCTCCAACATTTTAGCACGATTTAGAAATTAATGACCTCTTGTTATCTCAATAATATTTGAAAGGTGGACTTTTAAACTTTTTGGATTTCATGTTAAATTAGTTTTTATTTTTATTTTAATTATTCATTAACATTAAAGATTACATAAGTGGGGCTAATGTAAGGAGCATAAAAATTAGGAGGCAAATAACAATGACCATAGTTTTTTCAGGAATTTATTGAATTGCTTAAACTTAGTGCTGTGCTAAAAACAACAGCAGAAACGGATAGACAAATTATGACAATTCTAATGGCAAATATGTATCCCCTACTTTCATTTTTTTCTCCTAATGAAATAACTTAAAGTATTATTGAAGAATAAAATAAAAAATCAATAAAAAAAATCAGCTAAGAAAAAAACCTAAATATCAAGATAAATTCATATAAAACAAATTAAAAAAATTATAAAGTGTTTACTTCCAACAAAAATAATATTGAAATCGAGGGAAAAAATTAAATTTATGCGACCAGTAAATAAACTAATAGAAAAAAATAAAAAATATTTTGAAGTATAATTTTCAAAAACAATCCAGTATTAAAGAATAAATTAAAAAAAATTACATAAAAAAAGATTGGGTTGTTAAAATGTAAAATTGAAAAAAAAAACACATTATTATGGTAAATAGTGTTTTGTGAAGGATATAATACATATATAATAATAAATTCTAACTAAATAGACGGCTAATATTTTTCACTGTTAAATTCCAAAATAACCTAATATTAAAAGAAAAATTAAACATAATAATAATAATAAGATAAAGCATCTCATGTCAACTCGAACTAATTTAGCAAACTTGTAACTCGAATTGTGAGGTTAGCTTAGAAAACAAATTGAAAAATATAATAATGATTAATTCTTAACAATCATATGTAGAAAGATGAAATAAATAAATAACTAATTAACCAAAAAAAAACCTCAAAAAATGAAATATTTGTTGTAAACCCCTAACTCAAAATTGTAAATAAGTGTTAAATAGGGTAATGACTTGTAACTTGAATTGTGAGGTTAGACTAGAAAACAAATTGAAAAATATAATAATGGTTAATTCTTAACAATCCATATGTAGAAAGATGAAATAAATAAATAACTAATTAACCAAAAAAAAACCTCAAAAAATGAAATATTTGTTGTAAACCCCTAACTCAAAATTGTAAATAAGTGTTAAATAGGGTAATTTTCAACTAAAAAATAATAAATATAAGATGAAAAGAAATTATGATTAAAGGTGAAAGCTCCCAATAAATTAGTTTAAATATCAAATAAAATAAAGTAATAAATTGGTATGTAAAATGCCCGCCCGTGATAAATCACATAAATCTCCAATTGAAAAAAAAATAAAAGAATTTTTTTTGTGTGACCGATGGTGAAAATTATAGTTATTTAGTGGAAAAACTCGAATGAAATAAAGAATATTTTTTGTGCGAAAATTATCAATCGGTGTGAACCTCATGCAAAAACGATGCCATGCATCGCCAAACATAGAAGGAGACATTTCAACGCTTCCAACGTGGTCCCAAAAGCTGTTGTTTGGACCTTGGGAGATACAACATGAATTGTCAAAGGATCGTGGGTGCCTCTCACCCTAACTAGCCCTCTTTAGTTTTTAAATTATATTTTATATTTATTAAAATATCAAATAGCTTCTAAGTCAATTTAATTATAATTAAAAAAATTAGGATGAAAATAAATAAGAAAAACCTTGAACACTAGTTAAATAAATTTTTATTTTTAAGATTAATTTAGTAATTTCATCGTTTTTTAAAAAAAATAGCTCACCCTAACTAGCCATCTTTAGTTTTTTTAAGTCAACTTAATTATAATTAAAAAGAATTAGGATAAAAATAAATAAGAAAAACCTTGAACACTAGTTAAATAAATTTTTATTTTTAAGATTAATTTAGTAATTTCATGGTTCTTTAAAAAAAATATATAAAAAAACAAGTTGTTCTGGACCAATTTAATAATAATTAATAAACCTTACAAAAATATGATATTATTCCCAATAGTCATATTATTGAATTTCAATAAAAGGTAAACCCACTTACAGTCCAGTTAGCTTTTGTTAATATGTTCTCAATTCCAAAATTTGATACCTGGTAAGGAACAGCGAGGAAAGCCTCTTGGCAGGCTTCTCTTATTGACGGTGTCCCCTGTATATTGAACAGCAGAAAAACATACTAAAAACCCCCATTAACGCAAGATTTTATTATTGAGGTGGCTGCTCTTCCTTTATAGTTGTTTCTTCTCTACACTTGTAATTCACGCTCGGTGTTTTGGTGATAACAAGAGAAAATAGAAAATCCATAATTAACAGCAGATCAGTTCAATTGTATTCATTGATCGAACTAAAATATCTAAGAATTACTGCTAAATTAGAGCTTCATGTCTCCTATGATAGGTCTGATTTACCAATCACACAATTCAAATGCATTCAGCAACGTCGAAGAGTCTTTTTCCACGATGACCTGAGTTGGCTCCCTAAAATCACCGCCGGTTGTACTGCCATGGCTTCACAATGAAGAGCATAATAACAACACCACCACCATCGGGCAGCCCTGCCACCTTTAACCTTCCCCTTGTCATTTCTGCAAATAATCCCAATCCCAGTTTTACAAGCTTCGTGAAGAGAAGAGTCATGATTTATCTTTAAGGATATTCCTTGCAAAAGGGTTGTCCATTTTTGCTCTTTTTTTTCTCAATTATATAAAACATATGGAGAAATTAACTTTTCACTTCAAACAAAAGGATAGAATAAGAATCATCTCTTGCAACAACTCTTGACGTATCAAGAAATTATAGACCTTCTGAAACTATAAACATTTGACCACAATTCCATTCAGGTTTTTTTTAAAAAAAATACAACAAAAATCTCCTTTAATTTATAAATTTATTAACCATGGAGGAATTTTGTCAGTCAAACCTTTAAAAATTTTACTCCCTGTAATTTTACTTTTATTAGAATGAATGGATAGAAATTTTGTTGTTAACGAGGTAGGTTAGTTATTTAACAAGCTTGTAATAAAGAAAGAGAACAAAGCATAAGGGCATGATGATGGATCTCTAAAAATAAACAAAAAATAATAATTCCATCACTTTTACCAAAAGCTAAAACTTTATTTCATCCTGTTAAAATATATCTTTAGATGAATTTCCACAAAGAGATAATATGACACTCTTCAAAAAAAAAAAAGTTGGCACAAGAAAATTTTTGTGGTTGCAACTTTTCCATCAGAAGGGCTTGGTCGCAATTGCTCTTGATCACCAAATTCACCTCATCTAGAAAATTTCACCTAGGATCCAACTTTAAATGGTACAACTTTGCCTGTCCAGACTTGACTTGACTGTTATTTGATTGAATTCAAAATTGTCAAAAAATTATATATATAGAATACATGGGCATCCAACATGCAACATGTCAAAAACTAGTAATGTGATCAGTAGCTACGTTAAAAAAAATCAAACAAAATTACATTCAAACACAGACTACAAGTATAGCTGAATGAGTTCATCACTGACAACAGATGGAGTCAGTACACCAAGATCAGTGAAGAGTAAAGTAAGATACTGCGGAGGAGTATAGTCCCGAGCAGATGTTTCAACCTCAACCTTTGATGGAATGGGCACCCCAAAATCAATTGGGCGTAAAGCAGGAACCATGTCTTTCTGGTCCAATGGATAGAGACGAGCAAACTGAAAAGGAAGAGTATCAATATGTAACTATCATTAAGTTAAAAAAAAAAAAAAACCTGTTGGCAAATTCCTATTTAAATTTCTGTTGATGATAAAATACAGTTTCAAACCATGCACTGGCTGCAGCTGGTTTATTACCAATGAGATAAGTTGGGTGATTATCTATCTATATAACCCAAAAGGTACAGATTGGAATACCTTATAGCTTTCAGCAGCCACATAAACAGGCTTATTCATGTTGTGTGCAACCAATGCAATCTGGAATGTTCCCATCATGTTGATTATACCTCCACTTTCAACCACTCCATCCGCTCCAACAAACACCATGTCTACCTCATCCATAGTATATGCCACAGCAGAGTCTATAAGGAGTTTCACAGGAACATCAAGCTTGGCCAGCTCATTGGACAACCGTAAGCCTGTCCTATCAGGCCTTCCCTCTACAATTTACAAGTATGAAAAGTTAGTGAACAGGTAACCCAGTATAGAACCATATAAAAATAAATGTTGGTCTCAAAATAAAAGGCCAAAAAAAGAGGAGCTATTCATTAAAAACAAAGTAGGTACTTATATGTAAAATGAGCAGCGCCATTTTCCTTTCTTGCGCCCAGCACCATGCTTAGGGAATGGGCAATATGATTTTTTACTATTCTACACATGCTTTTGACCAAGCAAATAGTCATAAGAAAAAATGCAATATGGAAGTTATAAACTTGAGCCCATTTTAGAGAGTAAATGTTAAGGGTAATTTTAAGTAAGATAGGGACACTCTAAGCAGATAAAAGAGTGTTGAGAAACAGAACCTGTGCAGAAGACTCTAAAGAGTTTTTTACTTTGAGCCGCTGTTTTCAGAACTTCCAACACAACTCTGGAGAAACCATGCACCAAAATCGTGCAACCATCAAAGATAAAATCTTGGCTAAGCATGGCAATGATCCTACGTGCCTGCAATATTAAACAACAATTCCTTCTACTATCAATATTGGCATAAATAGCATATAGAAACAACCTAATAGAAATATCATTGCAACATCTAGCAGTGATTTGCTAAAATACCTTGTAAGATATCTCCCCAAACTTCTCCGCACGCTCGATCAACCGAGATTTAGCTGAATTAAAGTCTTCATATTCTAAAGCAGAAGTTCTAGTCACATATCGCATGAACAGATCACAACCTGCTGTCAAAGATATCGAGGTAGTGTCCCATAACTGGACACAACAGATAGGTTAAATCATCAAGACCGAACAATAAAAAAAGAAAATTCCTCTTCATGAATTTAATAATAATACTTTAATTAAAAATCATTGTTTATTACAAAAATGAAGAACCCTAATGCACATAACTGTTATTCAAAATCAAAACTTTATCATTAAATCACAATTCGCCCCAAATGAAATCAAACAAAACTCTTAAGAAGCAACAAAATTACACTCACTTTAAGCGAATCAGAGGCCTTTTTAAGCTCAATTTCAAGCTCCATCATAGTAGTAGCCTGACAATTCCTGATAACGGCGGCAAGCGCCCTGATCGCCGCCACAGCCTCCGCCAATTCAGGCTGCTTCCTCCAGCTATTGAACTCATCAATCACACTAAACGGCTTTCCAGCGACAGTTGCAACAGTAGTCTCCGGGGCGTCGTCTAGGTCATGGCCGATAGCAGCCTGGGCCTGGGCGAGCCAGTCGCTGGTGACCACGGCGTGGTGGGCGGCACGTGTCTGGTAATATGCGGAGATGTTGTTTTGGGGGTTGGGGTTTTGGAGAGTATCGGCCATGGAGAGAGGTGGTGGGGATGGGAGAGTGAGAGTGTGGGGGGGATTGCGTTGAGGGGGAACGGTGTCGCTTTGTTGTTTGTCCAGGATGAAAGAGGCCGATCTCCGCCACATTTACGTGTGATTTTTGGGGTGTCAGAGAAAAAAAGTAGTTAACGTGAGAGGGAGTTCCGCTGATAGATTTCCAATCGACAAAGCTAATCTTGTAATTATTAGCACATAATAATACTAATAATAAATAAATAAAATACGGAGTAAATAAATAAAATACGAGGAAAGCTGACGATTTGCTCCCTTGTAAACCTTTTTCTTTTCATGTTTTGGAAGGAAAAATGATTAGATCAATTTCGAATCATTCACCCCAAACTACCATGCTGTTCAATGCCCCGTCTAATTACGCTGTTAAATATTTTCAAAAAAAAATTAACTTTAAATTAATTTTTTATATTTTTGGATTATTTATTAGTGTTAATATTAAAAAAATATTATTTTAATATATTTTAAAATAAAAATCATTTTGTAAAGTAAATTTTACCAAATTTCTAAATAAGTCCAAAAACATATTTGTTTTTATAAAAAAAATTATATATTTCTTACAAATTCATCAATTAGATTGTGAATGATTGAAATTTAACTAAAAAAAAGTTTTATTCTCAAATATAACAATGAACTAAATAACTATTTTATATAAATTTATACATAATGAAATAAATGATATAATAATGATAGATATGTCAGGTCAGTATATGTATTAATATATCTACTATATGTATTAATATATATATTGTATTTTTTTAAGCTTGGGTATATCATGTGTCCTAATATCTTATTAGATCCTTAATAGGTGGCAAAAATTTCAAAGAGCTTATTTGATTTAACTATTTTACAATCTATTAATCACTAAAATAGATATATGATATCCACCAAACCTAATAATGAAACTCAAACTCGTGTTTCAAGGTCAAATAAAATAAGTTTGGCCCTAAATCACTCCACCTACTTTTTATAAGATGGTATATAGTATAGTTTTGAAATCCGGATCGGCATGGCAGGTTGATCTAGGAACCCATTGACTCGGGTCTGGGACCAATCCGAGTCTAAATAAAAACTCGGTTGTGATTTGACCCGGTAAAAACTCGATCGACTTAGGTAAACTCAACTGAGACCCAGCCTTTTATATATATGACACGACTAAAAGATTGATATCTTCTCCCAAGTGCAGGAGTATCGAAGTAATAAATAACCCGGCATGACCGGGGTCGAATCACAGGGAGGTTAATTGTACAAATTATAAACAACAACAATAGCAAAAACAACAATAGCAATAACAACAATAACAACAACATCAATAACAACAACAATAATAATAAAGAAAGTTATTGTACCAAGTGTTATACAACATAAATCAAGATTAGTCATTTAACAAGCAAAGTATTAAA
>NW_011499911.1:1006136-1047340 GCF_000495115.2 Populus euphratica
TTTCAATTTCAGTTCTTAAACTCATCAATCAATCCTTTCACTTATGTGATAGACCTGCATTTAAAACGACCATTTACCACAACTTAAAGGTATCTTATATTATTAGATATATTATTATAAAACATGTTTTAGTTAAGGAGTTATTGATACTTCAAGTGCAAAATGATGATATAAAACCTTGCTAAAAATGCACTTTTAAGTACTAATCAATATATAACACGTGAAACGACATCGTTTTGGCCTCTTACGATTAAAAAGCCAAAATGATGAAGATAGAGAGAAAATTTAATTAAAGAAAAAGTCATTTCAATCACAAAGAGCAAAGGAGGAGAAAACTCTTGATCACTGTTTCAAATCTGTGAATAAGGTTAGACTCTTATTTCTCTTCACAACTCTCCATCTTTCACTCTCTCTTTTCTTTATTCTTTGCCTTTTTTTTTGAACTTGTAGTTCTTGATCTAGCATCGATTCCTTCACAGTTCTTGATTTGGCATCGATTCTTTGCTATTCTCACACCCACATGTATGTTTCTATGTTCTGTTCTTTCCTGCAACTTATTAAACCCTCTGCCTCATTTTTTTCTTGATTTATTTCAGTTATTTTTTCATAAGCTGCATATTAGTTAAGCTACATATTAGAAACTATATCTAATATCAACTACTTCATAGTTTATTGATATACCATCAGTGTTTAAATTGATGTCGTGGAATACATAAGCAATGTTTTTCGCTAGTTTATAATTTCTAGGGAAAAAAAAAAGAAGCAAATAAGGAACTCCGCAAACCTCCCCCGCAAACTACTGCTTAGTCAAACTAATTACGTTAAAATAAATTATGGTTGCGCCATTCATAATTCATCACAGCATGGGTTGCTGCAAATTTAGACACCCATTAAAGGAACACACTCATAAATTATGTTCTTTATTGCTAAAAAAAGTGAGATATAGAAAATTTAGACCCAAATATTATAATATCAATAAAATCCTTGATGTTTGCTTCAGATTTATCCTCTTGATTAACAATTAAGTGGTCATAACCTGGTTTAGCTACTAGTTGAAATATTGCCGACATCACAAAGTATTATATGGGTTGTTATAATTGCTTGTTGTTGTGATGTCGTGGTCACACAAATTAATTATCCTAACTTAAAACACAACACACAACATAGTATAGAACAAACAAGGGGTCGATCCCACAAGAAAGATTTAGTTTAGATTTTTATGCTATATGTTATGCAATTGGGGGGGTTTTGACTTGTGATAATCTAAACTATGGAAGAAATTAAACTAGCAAACAAAATCAATTGAAAACGAAATTAATCAAGAAAACAAACCTTAGTCACAAGCACACATCCACCAATAAAAATTAGAACCGATCCTTGAAACGAAACTACAATTTATATTCTGAATTTTTATCTTTTTTTAATGTTGGTTAATTAACGGATCTGCCACATAACTAACCCTAACCAACAAACAATCACAATGTCCGCATTAATGATTTAGTTCAATGGCAGCCCTAAGAACTAGATATTTGAGTGTTTTCCCTAAGTTTAATAATGTAGTTCCGCCACAATTATCAAGCTTAGTTGCTTCACATGTTCGTTCATATATTACAACTCCGGTTTTGATATCAAACTTAGCAATACATTGTTCACAATAATAACTTAGAATCCGCTCTAGCAATTATTAACAACAATCATAGAAAATATGCATAGAAAAACAATCATACTCATTCATAATATAAACTAAAAATAAAAGGAAGAATAAATCTCACGGTTCTTGAAATTTGAAAGTTTGTTGTGTCCTTGCAACTAAGAAAACGAGCTTAGCCTTGCATATCTATGGAATAACCACTCTTAAAGATAGAAGAAAGCATTATTTTTAGTTTGTAAAGAGAAGAGTTTGTGTTTCTTTACTTTTGGCTGCTGCTCCCTTTATTCCCTCTCTCCTTTCTCTCTTTCTTTTTAAATGTTACGAAACCTTAGTTTCTATTTTATAAAATAGTCCTCCCTTAAGTTGATAATCTATATTTAAGTACTTTAATAACTATTTTCCTAAAAAGAAGAATTAGACTTACATGAAATCTTCAATCTTTGACTTAAAGGAGCTAAATTGATGAAATAAAAACTTGGATATCGATTTAGAAGCTTCGAACATAATTTGGACTCGTTTCTTTATGAAACCTTTTTGCTGGCAGAATTCAATTATTATCTTTAAAAAATCATATCTCCCTTATATGACATCTTTTTTAGATGAAATTTGAAGCATTTATAGACCTTTGAGTTAAGAATCCAAAATAATTAAGTTTGCATCAATTAGACTTCTATAGCTCCAGATATTGAATTTTGAATGGAAAAAGGTCAATAGTGGCAAAATGTGAGACTTGACTTTGAAAGATATGATTTCTATGATATTTCTCTTTTTATTTTTCTTGCATTAAATTTACAAAAAAGTGTAGATGTTAGCTTTTTAGTGCCACTAGAATCACTTTATTTCGACCTCTAGAACTCATACTTTGCACAAAACATCGACTAAACGTAAAATCTGTTGATTACCTCTAATTTACTCTTTTTTGCATCTTTCATCCAAAAGTACCTTCAAAACATAAAACAAAGAATATCAATGCATTTTATATATATAACATGGGTAAAACACTAGTTAAATGTGGGTGAAACTGTCGAATAATATGGTTACATCACTTGTTAGTCATTGATACCTTTAAACCAAGGCATTAATATCCAGTAAGTTAATATAAGAATATAATGCAAATAGCTCATAAAGCAAAAATAGACAAAGAATACCAAATCCTGACAGTAGTTTTACTATTTGATAAATTGTATAGGTAAAGTCGATTTTCCACTGCGACTTGTCTTATATGCTTAGAAAATGCCTTAACAATAACGAATTGATGTCTAGTGTGTCAAGATTTTTTGATTTTTTTATGATCATTGTAGTGATTAATCTAAGAAAATAAGCTTTTGTACTGGTCAACCTTTATATCTAGTTAGTTATAATTGCTTTTTAAACATTATTTATCTAATGAATGGATTGCAAAGTGCTTTACTGCTTAGTCTGAATGTATAATATAAGTATATGATTTGGTTTGAAATTATATTCCCTCTTATAAATTACATCAGATCTTTAAAATGTTTTCACATGATAGTAGTACTCCAAGTAGTGATCTTTCAATAGCTCAATCATCTCAACCTTCAATTTTCATATCAAATGGTAGTAGAGGAATAACAGAATTGGCATAGGATCATTGTAGAAAAGCTCTTAAACTTAGTGTTGGATGTCAAAAAACTAAATTAGTATGTTTATATTGTTTTAAAGTATTTGTAGGTGGTGACATTAATCGATTTAAGCAACATTTAGCTGGAGTTAAAGGAAAAGTTGAACAATGTTACAAATGTCCTTCTGATGTTCGACATCAAATGCTTTTGAATCTTTAAGGAAATGTTAAAAAAAAAAGTTACAGAAATGGAGACAGATTTCAATCCATTTAATGCACAACAAAGAAGCATGAAGAGATGATGATTAGGCAATTAGAAGATGATGATGACGGTGATGATGATGAGGATGTCAATACTAAAAAACATATATTACCACCAAAGGTAGCAAAAAAGAAAAGGATTCAAAGCATCAGCACCAGCACTGTAAAACAATCAACTACAAGTTATGGAAAGCAGAAGAAATATGTAACATTAAGGGCATATTTCATGTCTAGAATAATTCTTGGTGTTCAAAAGCCTCTTCAAGATTGTTGATAAAGAAAGCAGTTGAATGGTGAAATCTGTAACACTAGTGAAGTGGATGATTGGTGTATGTCTGTCATTAAATGTTATTAACTCTATATATTATCAGCATGCCATATGTTGTAACCCAATTTTGGCCCACTTACTTTTAATTTAATTTTACAGGGTTAAGATGTAAAATAAAAATATCAGAGATTTATTTCAATAAAAAGTGTGATTTGTAAACTTGCATGAAAACTAGGGACTATAATATACTTTTTTCGTTCTATTTTTATCTGCAAGATCATCATCATCTTCAAGATAATGATAGTTATCTGTTTTCAAATTTGATTCTTAATCAAATTCAAACTTCAAAAAAAGAGAATAAGTTTGATTGAAACTCTGTTTCTCACACACGAAAGGACTCTAACATTATAAATATAGACCTTAGTGTATGAAAAAAAAAAAAAAGGAATTAGAGAGAAACCCTAAAAGAAGAGATCCCAAGAGGAGGTCATTACCATAAACCCTAAAAGAGAAAAACATAAAAAAGAAAGGGGGCGGCAAACCCTATACCAACCGCCGCCCCCCTCAACCCTTTTATTTTTTAGCCGAGTCTCCTTTGACTTCGTCTCCAGACACCGCATGCCTAGGTAAGTTTCCTTCCTTCCTTGTTAAAATAATTAATTGGTTATTGTTACATGCATGCATGAACCTTTCACACATGGCTAAGTTAGATCCAACCAAAAAAAAAAAGGAGTGGGCTAAGTTTAGGATTTAGGCCTAGCCGACCCAAACTGTGCTTGCTAAGGATGTGTTTGGTAAAACACACCCTTATACCCTGGCCATAATTTTTATGTCAATTTTAGTTGGATATTTGGCTAAACAAGCCATTTTTTGATATCAAAAAATTCTAAAAATATTTGGAGATCTTCATTGATTTATTTATAGGCCCCTTGCCTTTTGATTTATTTTTTTCTTTGTGTTTTGTATTTTTTTAGTTGTGTGCTCAATCTATGAACTATTACTGTTAAACGCAAATATGTCGTGAAATGTTTTTTTTTTACTTATATCTAAAAAGAGAAAATAATAATAAAAAATAAACAAGAAAAAATAACATAAAAAATTTCTTCTTCAAATTCAGTTTTTATGAAAATATTCACTGACGCCAGAGTCAAGAGTATCATATTTTTTGGATTTGTACGATATTTACCAATGCTAGAGTTGAAAATATTCTTAAGAATTATTCACTGACGCCAGATTCGGGAGCATAAAAGAAAGAATAAAAAAGGAAAAAAGAAGAACAAATTTTTAGCAATTTTAGACAAAACCAGCAATGCAGCCTGCCTTTAAGTAGGACACTTAAGGGGTAATAACATCTTTTCTTTTATGTAATCAGTTCCGTACTATAGAATCTTTATTGACCAATTAGAATTCCTAGTAACCATAATACCAGGTGGTGACTCCTTAAACAAGACCTTTTTCTCTAAAAAAATAAGATGTCAGATATCTGTTTTTTTTCCAATCGAGAGATATATTTTTAATTGGTCGCCTTAATGTCCGAGTGTGACAGAATGGCGACTCCACTAGGGACCTCTTCGGACTAAGCTTTTCCTTTTATCTTTTTATTGCTAAAAATGTTTATCGTATTGTGTTTTGGTTGTTGTGTTATTTGTGTTTATCAAGTTTTATTTTTTGGTCTTTTTACTATTTTAGCATGCATAGTTATTCATTGTTTATCATGCATATATATTGGATATGGATCTAAGGCCTTCACACATCACTCATCTCAATTTTAAAATACATGTGGTATCAACTTTAAGATAAGTGTAGGAGTAACGGCACCCCAAAGACTTTAGCCTGGGTAAGGCTTATGAAACTATCCAACTCTCACATGTTTATTTACTTGATAGTAGGCTATATATCGAACTAATATTACTCAAGGCCTCTATCTTCATACTACTTGTAAACCTCATATCAACTTTTTAAAGACGATCACTGAGTATGCAAAAAACCTATGAGATTAGATAGCAAAATTACTCTGATGCATTTAAAGAATAAAACCTATCCTTTGGTTGATTCTTATGTAATTTTACTGAGATAAGCTTAAATGTGTAAGCATCCTTATTACAAGGCTTTTGGGTGATATAATGATCGTTAATCCTAAGATAACAACCATTGAGTATGAACTCAAGTCTGAATCTTTGCAAATGACTGAGAGAGACTGCCCTAGACTGGATGTCGGTGAGATACTACTACTCAAAACATTAGATGCATAATGAAAGATACCAAGAATGTGGCTAAAAGCTTAGATGATAAAAGGCTAAATAGATCTTCTCTCGGCATTGCCATGAATATCGAATTCGAATCTGACCACGCATGCAAAGAATAATGATCATTGTGTCACCCACCAAAAGGCGAATCCATACCCAACATGTTACATTTATTTTTTTGCATGTTTAAACATACACTTATGAACAGTCATAATACCACACTCAAAGTGAAATATAGGGCCCTCATTAAAAAGCACATTTAACATGTGATTGCGAAAAGCAAAAGGAGGAAACAAAGAAAAAGCCTAGTTAGAAGCCCAACACTAAAAAGAGATGGAAAGTCTTAGAGAAGAAGTTACAAGGCTTGCTAGCCTACTTAAAAAGGCTTTGAGATCTAAACCTAAAGAAGCAAAATTTACAGCTCAACTTAAACCTATTGTTGTAAATCCATAGAATTAGGGCTCAAATGAGGTGTCTCAATAAGCTATGTATTCCTAATTTGCTCAACCAGCATATCATAGGAGAATATCATCTGCCATTGACCTTACAATAAAGGAATCTCAAGATAACAAGATGGTAAAAAAACATGGCCTTGACAAATAGGCTGCCCTAGAACAAAGGCTAAGGGCATTTGAGGGAACTAGCCTACATGACGACATAAAAGCTGCTGAGATGTGTTTGGTGCTTAACGTAGTCATTCCAAAGAAGTTTAGAGTTTTAGAATTCATCAAATACACAGGAACACAATGCCTTATAACTCATATCAAGGCCTACTGCAACAAAATGGCTAAAGTAGTTTATGAGGAGAAACTGTTAATTCATTTCTCTCAAGATAATTTGAGTGACGTTGCCCTTACTTGACATATACAGTTGGATAATACCATGATAAAAAAAAAATTAGAAGGACTTAATTGATGTCTTCATTAGGGAATATAAGTTTCATATGGATGTGGGCCTTTATAGGTCAAGCTTGCAAGCTATAGAAAAGGACAACAAGGAATCCATAAGAGAACACACTAGAAGGTAGCGTGAGACTGCCATATAAGTTAATCCTCTTTTATTGGAAAAGGAAATGATTAATCTATTTGTCGCCACATTCAAGGCCCCATACTTTGAATACCTTGTTGGAAGCTCTACACAATATTTTTCTGACTTAGTTATTATAGCCGAGAGGATTGAACAAGACATCTATTTAGGAAAGATTATTGACCCAACTGAGGAGAAAAGTTTCACTTGAGAAAGGAAACAAATTAAGGTTCACAATACCAAACATGATTATAAAGGTGAGAGAATGGGCTACCAAAACAAAGACATCTAGAGGTCACTCATCCTGAATATAAAGCCACAATGTCATTAAGCCAAGACTGGTTTATAAGTAACCTTAACTGCTTATTGGAAAGGTGCCCCTATTAAGTAATTCATAAGAGAAGGATGATTAGAAGATTCTAGAAATTCCAATAAATAATTGTTAAATGTTTAGTCCTTTTATGTGTCACCTTATTAGTATAAGGTCTTTGTTGCTTTTGTTAGGATTTCAATAAAATAATAAGTTTGTCTTTTAATTGTGTCTCTTCTTTGATTTACAATCAAAATATTTTAAAAAGGTTTTCTCTAAGAACTCACAAATACACTTTTGAAGTCCCATATGATCTCATAGACTCAATTCATCTCTTTTATCAAAATTAGTTCCCCCATTAGAATTTTAAAAATTAAACTTGCGTTTTGATTTCAAAAATAATTTGGTGTTTATTTAAAATGATATTTTTGACATTCTACTTGTAAAATGACATATGAATCAAGTAACTCCTTCATTAAAGTGACTAAACTCTTAACCAAAATGTACAAATAGAAAATGAACTATCATCCTTACATCATGACTCTTGAGAAATTTTTGTTTTAAATATATAAATAATTGTTTGTAGTGAAATCATTGCTTATACACTCATAAAATGCATCCCTTTGCAAAGACTGCCATTACATTGGACAAGGCCAAAGTTTATTGATCTTAACTGCTTGCTTTGAAAGGAGAAAAGACTATCTTTGTTATTCCTTTCACATTCTAAAAATTATAGCCCTTGCAGTCCTTTTTTAGCCTAAATAATTTCTCTTTCATGAAAAATCCCGATGAGGATCACACCCCGTACTAGAGGTTAAGTAAAAATTTCAATGAGAAAAGATGAAAAAACCGTGAGAAAGCTGAAAAGGCAAAAGAGCCCAAGAAATTCAATGACTTGGAGGCATGCCAAATTACAAGAAGGAGTGATAACCAAGATAAAGTGAGACTACCCTAGAAAAACAATGAAAAAAGAAAAAAGGTGAATCAAAGAAAAGCAGCAAAAAAAAAACAAAGAGAGGAATGACTCAAAAAGTCGAACAACTAATAGTGATCCTTAATTTTTGAAATCTTGAAACACTCTTTAAGCCGTACAATCTTTTCTTTTATAACTAAAAACTATAGCCAACGTTACATGCTTGTAGAAGTCCTTTCTAATCAAGCAAGCAATCTGAATAATAAACAATGCTCTTAAAATGTAAAGAGTACTTTTTTTAAAGGAGTCATATATCAAAAACAAATTATTCATTATTATTCATGCTGATAAAATGATTGTACAAAAAGAGACAAGTTTTTCTGAAACAAAACCTCGAGCTTTTTCTCGAGCCCTTTGCTTTGAAAACCCATAAGAAACAAAAGGTCACCTCATGACATGCTTTCACCAAAGACAATATCGTTAAACACAAAGAGCAAAACAATCTCTTTTTTTTTAAAAAAAAAGCTAAGGAGTTTTTAAAAAAAAAAAGCTAAGGAGTTGCAAGATTTCTAAAGCAAATGCTTTTAAACTTACATCAAATAATTTTTATTTTCAAAATGCAAGATCAAAATTTCAAGATTCATTCTAAATAGATATTCCTCACCCAACTAAAAAGGAGAGAAATGAGAGAATGGTGCCAAGCATTTGTTGTACCAAGTGTTATACAACATAAATCAAGATTAGTCATTTAATAAGAAAAGTATTAAAGAGTGAACAAGATAACAAATACAAAACATGTTAGTATCAAACATTAAAGTCCATATTAAGTTTACACTATACTTATTCTTACACCATTAGTGTAAACTTTTCACCTTGACATAATAAACTTAACTAAACATAATGAAAGAAAGAAAAATAAATAAACAAAATAAGAACATAAATAAGATAAAAGTTAACTAAGAAAATGAAAGGAAATGAAAGACATAAACTTGATATTAATGAAAGCAAAGCATAAAAAATACAAAGAGAGAAAGCAAGAGCATGATCTTGATCTGGAAACCAAGATGCCTAAATGCATGGCAAATGCCTCCTTTTATAGGCCAAAATTGGGAACTATTGATTTGATGACTAATTGATGAGTGGGTGGCCAACTCTTGACTTGGTGACAATCCTTATCTTCTCTTGTCTGCCCAAAACGTCATTGATAACGTCAAAACTGGAGCCAGTTGCAAACATGAAAGTTGTAGGCAATTGTCTCAGCTTTCTTGTGTAAAAAATTCAGCTCATTTGGACTTCTAGAACTCCAGATATGGCCAAAATACCGAACAGTGCTCGGGCTGGAAGACAGATTCGGGCTTCTTTGTTGTTGCTACAATTTGGACTTGATAATGGCCTTTTTAGATCTTGGGCTCCATATGAAAGTTGTAGGCCTATGTCTTACCTTTCCATCCATATAAATTGGACCTAAATCTGAGATATATAGCTCTAGATATGACCCAATTACCGAACAGTGTTCCGGTTTGGATTGCACGCTTCTAGAAAAAAAAATGAGGGAACATTTCATATAACAAGACAAAGGGGCATTGTGATTTATAAAAGGCAACATGATCATTTCAGCAAGTGACACCAAATATTTTTAGCAATGAGATGGGGAGTAATGAATGATCCTCTCAAATTATTTGACAAGATAGAAACTCTCTACCAAGCAAGTAGGCCACGATGAGCACTATGAAGGCTAAGTTGTGTAAACAAATTTGGGAAAAGACTTATATGGGCCAACTCGAGTAGGCTAAAAGTTAAACGATGAAGATGACCTAAATTAGAGATGGCAATTCATCATCAATCAAGCAAACAAAAAGATTAAGAAGAAATGGGGGGCTATATTTCAAATCAAGTAAAGATGCATGCATATCATCTAAACTTTGAGACATTGGACCACGAGTTTTGCAAACTTCATAAAAGAAATCTCCAATGAGGTTCATCAAATAGAAGGCCACTTTGAAATGACCAAGTTTGAAATTATTTTTGGAAAATTTTCACTTTTAAGAAATTTTAACCTAGGAGGCTGCTTATGAGAACAAAGCCGTGAAAAAAAATCTTTATAGTTTTCCACCACCTTTTCTCAACCATCCAAGGTAATGCATTTCCTAACCCTACTTCCTTTTGAGCGTGCTTTTGAGCTCTCAACCATTTAAAGGTAGTGCATTTCCTTACCCTATCCCCTTTCGAGCATGCTTTCGAGCCCTCGATCATCCTTTTAAGTGCGCCTACAAGCCCTCACCTCCTTTGAGTATGCTTCGAGCCCTCGACCATCCTTTTGAGTGCGCCTTTGAGTTCTCATTTTCCTTTCTCTTATTACATGGTTAGGTCACCCATTACAATGAGATCCTTTCTTTGTATATTTTCACTAGAGTAGGTCACCCATTACAATGAGACCACTTTTAAAAGAAACTCTCTTTGTATTTTCACCATCGGGTAGGTCAGCTGGAACAATAAGACCACTTACGAGTTTCCTCGCATTTTATCATCGAACAGGTTGCTTGGAAAATAAGACCACTTGTGAAATCCTTTCCGTCGCTTTTTCCTATCAGTCAAGTCGCCTGAAACAATTAGACCACTCACGAAACCCCGCATTTTATTCTTCATCGGGCAGGTCACATGGAACAATAAGACCACTCGCGAAATCCTTTACGTTGCTTCTTCCTATCAGGAGGTCACTTGGAATCATCAGACCACTATTGAAACCCTTTTCGTGTTTTATTCTTCATCGGGTAGGTCACCTGGAACAATGACACCACTCGCGAAATCCTTTATATTACTTCTTCTTATCTGGCAGGTCGCCTGGAACAATTAGACCACTCACGAAACCCTTTTCGCGTTTTATTCTTCATCAAGTAGGTCACCTGGAACAATGAGACCACTAGCGAAATCCTTTGCGTTACTTCTTCCTAACGGGTAGGTCACCTGGAACAATTAGACCACTCGCGAAACCCTTTTTGCATTTTATTCTTCATCGAGTAGGTCACCTGAAAAAATGAGACCACTTGTGAAATCCTTTGCATTGCTTCTTCCTATCGGACAGGTCACTTGAAATAATTAGACCATTCATGAAACTCTTTTTTGCATTTTATTCTTTAGTGGGCAGGTCACCTGGAACAATAAGGCCACTCGCGAAATCTCTCGCATTACTTCTTTATATCGGACAGGTCGCTTAGAATGATTAGATCACTTGCGAAATCCTTTTCGCATTTTATTCTTTATCGGGCTGTCGTTTGGAATAATTAGATCATTTTTGTTAAAAAAACCAAAAACAAAAAAAAACCTCAATAAGAGAAAAGGGAAAGGAAAAGAGGAAGGGTTTTCACAATTATTCTTCTTTACAAAACTTACTATATAAAGTTGAAAGAAAAAAAAATTCTAATGCCTTTACACTCAGCATTGTAAAGAGAGAGCAACTATTGTAACCTAATTTTGGCCCACTAACTTTTTAATTTAATTTTATAGGGTTAAGATGTAAAATTAAAAGATTAGAGATTTATTTCGATAAAAAGTGTGATTTGTCAACTTGCGTGAAAACTATAGACTACAATGTACTTTTTTCATTCTATCTTTATTTTCAAGATAAAACATATATTCAAGATAATCTCTATCTTCAAGATAATAATAGTTATTCATTTTTAAATTTGATCCTTAATCAAATTCAAACTTCAAAAAAAAAAAGATTGAGTTTGATTGAAACTTTATTTCTCACATGTGAAAGGACTCTAACACTATAAATATAGATCTCAATCTATGAAAAAAAAAAAGAATTAAAGAGAAACCGTAAAAGAAAAGACCTCAAAAGGAGGCCATTACCAGAAACCCTAAAATAAAAAAAAAAAAGAATTAAAGAGAAACCGTAAAAGAAAAGACCTCAAAAGGAGGCCATTACCAGAAACCCTAAAATAGAAAAACATAAAAAAGGAAGGGGGCGGCGAACCCTATACTAACCGCCACCCCCTTCAACCTCTCTATTTTTTAGCCTAGTCTCCCTCGACTTCACCTCCAACAATCGCATGCCTCGGTAAGTTTCCTTCCTTCCTTGTTAAAATAATTAACATGTTATTGTTGCATGCATACATAAACCTTTCACGCATGGATGGGCTAGATCCAATCCAAAAAAAAAGAGTGGGCTGGGTTTAGGCTTTGGGCCTAGCCAACCCAAACTGTATTTGCTAAGGGTGTGTTTAGCAAAAGACACCCTTATGCCTTGACTATAATTTTTATACCCATTTTAATTGGATATTTGGCCAAACAAGCCCTTTTTTAATATCAGAAAGTTTCAAAAATATTTAGGGATCTTCATTGATTTATTTATAGGCCCCTCACATTTTTATTTATTTTTTTGTTTATGTTTTGTATTTTTTTTAGTTATGTGCTTAATCTATGGACTATTACTATTAAATGCAAATATGTCATGCAATGGTTTTTATGTTTTTTACTTCTATCTAAAAAGAAAAAATAAGAAAAAATAACATAAAAAATTTCTTTTTAAAATTTATTTTTTACGAAAATATTCAATGACGTTAGAGTTAAGAGTATCGTCTTTTTTTAATTTGTGCGATATTTACCAATGCCAGAGTTGGAAATATTTATAGAAATTGTTCATTGATGCTAGAGTTAAGAACATGAAAGGAAGAATAAAAAAAAAAGAACAAATTCTTAGCAATTTTAGACAAAACCAGCAATGCAGTCTGCCTTAGGTATGACGCTTAAGGGGTGATAACATCTTTCTTTTTGCATAATTAGTCGTGTACTATAGAATCTCTGTTGACCAATTAGGGTTTCTAGTAACCATAATACTAGGTGGCAACTCCTTAAACAAGATATTTTCCTCTAAAAGAATAAGATATCAAATATATGTTCTTTTTTTAATCGAGAGATATATTTTTTATTGGTCACCGCGATGTCCAGGTGTGACACCATAGAAGTTATAAAAGTCATAGGTCTTGGTTATAAAGGACCAAACTTGCATGCTATTCATGGTTATTAATTCACAAAAGCGGTTGATGAAGTGAATATTTATGTTGAGAGTTATCGAGAGATTTTGAAGAAGACTAGTTGCATATTAATGGCTGATGGATGGACAAATTAAAAGATAAGGACTTTAATTAACTTAGTATATTGTCCTAAAGGAATAATTTTTTTGAAAACTATGAATGTATCAAATGTCTCAAAGACTGCTAGATTGTTACATTAGTTGTTTAGAGAGGTTTTTTTATATATTAGGGTAGAAAACATTATGCATATGGTGACTGATAATGCTGAAAATTATGTTGCTGCTATCAAGTTATTGATGGAAGAATTTCCTTTAATATTTTAGTATTTTTATGTTGTTTATTGCATCAACCTCATACTCTGGGATATTAGTAAATTGCAATCAGTTTATTCTATTATTGAACATGCTTCTGAAATCATAAAGTACATCAATAATCATTGTTATCCATTGTATTTGATGAGAAAGTTTACTAGAGGAAAAAAAATACTTTATCCAACTCCTATTCATTTTACTACCAATTTCATTACATTGCAAAGCATTTTAGCTCATAAAGATGAGTTTAGAGCTTTGGTGACATCTAGTGAATAGGTCTTATCTGCTTATGCTAAAGATAGCAAAGGAAAAAAGTTTGTTGAGAGTGTGCTAGACTCTCTATTTTGGGAAGAATGTGCAATAATTATGCAAATGAGTGAACCTTTAGTTTGAGTTCTATGAATGGTTAATGGTGATGATAGACTTTCAATGGGATATTTGTATAATGCTATTCATTATGCAAAAGAAGAATTGTTGAGGAGATTTCAAAAAAGAAAGGCTAGAGTGAAACCTTTCATAGACATTATCAATAATCAGTAGGATGGATAACTATATAGAAATCTTTATGTAACGACATTTTGGTTGAATCCTCGATTTCAATATGATGCAAATATAATGGATAAATATATGAACATCATTTCTAGACTTTTAGATGTTCTTGAGAAGTATGCACATGGAAATCTACTATTGTAAAGTAAGAATACAAGTAAGATGAAGTTGTTTAGGAATGCTAAACATGGCTTTGGTCGAGCGTTCGCCATAAATAATTGCACTCTTATACCTCCAGGTATGTAATTTTTATATTTAAAAACATTATTTGACATAGTCTTACTTGTTATTTTTTATATATAGATGAATGGTGGATGACATATGGAATCGGTGCTCTAAATTTACAACATTTAGCTATATTAGTAAATGCATATGGAAATCCTCGGGATGTGAGAGAATTTGGAGTATTTTTAACATATTCACTCTAAGAAGAAAAATTAGAGCATTATCAATACTTATATTGTGTTTATCTTCACTTTTAATATATAGGAATTATTGGAAATGATGAAATTATGATCCAATTAATTTTGAGACAATTTGTGATATTGAAAATTGGGTAGTAGAAGATGATCTGTCAATTTTAACAATTGAAGAAGTAGAGAGTCTTCACCAAGCTCTATCAACAACGACTATACAAGATACTTTAGATGATGGTAATTAATGGTTGATTATTTAGTGATTAATATTATTTAAAACAAAGTATTATTTATTATATAATATTTATTTGTTAATTGTGTTTTAAATGTCGATTTCATAAATATTAATGGTATTGAAGATGATTGCGATGATGAAGTTTCAAAGGAGCATGTTGATGCTCTATTAGGTTTTGACGAGATTGACTCAATTCCATCAACATTTGATTCAAATTTTACTCCTATAGACATAGAAGAAATTAATGTGTTTATTCAACAAAAGTGAATGTGTTGTTGATTTAGAACTTATATTTTTCGATCTTTTTTAAATATTTTAGAATCTACATTCAGTTTGTGTTTTGGATATTGTATTAAATTTATGTCGTTGGTTTAAAATTTAAATTTGGTTTATATAAGTGTTGCATTATAAATTATGTGTTTTCTATAGATGTTGTATAGGTTGTTTTTTTTTTTTTGTTAACCCGAATCAACCCATCTGACCCGTGACCTGATTATTAGACCGGGTTGGGTTTCAAAACTATGGTATATAGCATTAAATACTCTCATGTTCCCTTATCTTAACCATACTCATAGAACAATATTATAGATGCTCATATCTTGTAGATGGCTTACATAACAACAACATTCCTATTAAGCAATGATCTTCAACCATTAGGAGGTGTAACCCTAAATGATTGTTATTAAATTAGATGTTATAGTATTTTTCCCATTTTACTATTATCTTCATGTAAGTTAGTGTGATTCATAGCTATATAAACATCCATAAACCATCAAATAACACAAAATAAATTCTCGACTTCATAAGCTTTAATTCCTAGAATTCTTAATGCACTCTCTTATCAAAGTAATTTTATGGAGATCAGGGAGAAAATGGTGGCATTATATTAGTTACATCATTGAGCCCATTTTAAAAAAAGAGATAAGTACAAAGATGAGAGAGAAGTCGTAAGTAGAGATATACTTGTCACTTTTTTATGGATCATGAATATAATTTTCTCTCATTTTTTTTCTTTAAAGTGAGCTTAGTGGAAAAACTAATAAGATGTCACTAGTTATACTTAGTGTTGTTGGGTTTTTTAAAACATATACATGCAGCGGAAACAATAAATTTAAAATTTCTTAGGAGTCTCAAGGATCCTATTAAACATATCTAGAGTTATTTAGGATTTATGTAAAGATTATTTAAATATTATATGTTCTTTTCAGCTTTGAATATTTGTTTCAAGGTTAGGCTATCACAAATCATAAACCGTCCAAATATCCAGCCTCTAATGATAATCTACACAAACTACCAGTAAGAAAACTCTTAAACCATTTTAGAAAAGAAAGATTGATATACCTTGAAGTGTTAGCTCTTTTCTTTTGTGTTTTAGATATTTTTATATTGTATTATACTTACCTTAGTAAATAAAAAGCATAACATTCTATCTATAGAGAAATCTAAAAACCGTATAAATCATAAAATATCAATTTGTCCCTTAAATAATATTACTTATATTATTTTATAATAATTTTAGAAATTTATTTATTCAAAGTCATATTTGATTTTTTTTCTAAGTTTAGAATTGTAATTCCTTATATTAATTACATTTTAGTCTTTAACTTCTAAAATTTATTTATAATTAAGTCACACTTGATTAATCATCTCATTTTAATTTCTAACCAATAGTTCTTGTGTATGTGACCCATTAGGTTTCCTCATAAGTTTCCTGAAATAAAAATCATAATCCTAAATAAAATAAAATTAAATAAATTAAATAATTTTAATTTATTATCAATTAAATAATTTTTATAGGTCCTAAATATAATCTTCTCTCTCTCATGTGTTTGTCTTCTTCTTTTTTAAGTCAGCCCATTAGAGTAACTAATAGGATGTCAATAGTTACACTCTATGTTGTTGGTTTTTTCGAACACATATATACAGTAAAAATATTAAATTTAAATTTTTTTGGGAGTATTAAGAATCATATTAGACATATTTGGAGTTGTTTAGGACTAATGCAAAGATTACCTAAAAATTATATGTTTTTTTTAGCTTTCAATATTTGCTTCAAGGTTAGGTTATTGCAAACCATAAGTTATCCAAATATCTAGCCTTTAACTATAATTCACATGAACTACTAGTGAAAAATCTCTTAAACCCTTTTAGGAGAGAAAAAAATATTACACCTTAGAGTGCTAACTCTTTTTTTTATTTTAAATATTTTTGTATTGTACTTTACTCACTTTAGAAAATAAGAGATATAACATTCTATTTATAAGAAAATATCAAAACCCTATAAATGATAAAATATCAATTTTCTTCTTAAATAAAATCATATATATTATTTTAGGATAATTGGTACGAACTAAATCAGGTTCGAAGACAAGTTTTGCAAGATCAGACATCTCTCTCAAACTGTACATCTAAACGAACTGAAATTTTACAAGGAGATACCAAACAAATAAAACTATATTTTAATAAACTTTCAGGTCAAATGAAATTTGGGAACATAGTATTCCAAAAGGTCTAAGTTACTAGACAAATCTTATTAAATTTGACAAACTAGACCTTTATGTACTATTTGAGACATATCTAGACCTACAAATGAAAGTTTGCTACGAATCAAGTTGGTCTAGAAACTAAATATCTCAAGCCTCCCAACCATATATGGTATCCTCATCAATAATTCATACAGACAAGAGAGAATGATACATTTGAAGTCAAGATTGAAAATCTATCAAGAATATACGAAAATTAAAAATTTGGACTATATGGAAGAGTTTTGGAATAAAAATTATTTTTATTATCCTATTTTATTTATTTATTTAATGTTGAATATTTTTTAATTTAGGTTTTTTCTAACCTATTAGACATTGTTTAGAGGTTTATTTCATTATTAAAATTATATAAGTCAATTACTACTTTATACTCATTAGCTTGCAACCCAAAGAGGTCAATTAGGGTTAGTTAAACGACACTATATTCTTATTTTTATATGCAAATTTCAATAGCAAGCTGGAGAATAACTGTGAGTTTTTCTTTTGTATGTTTGTAGCAAAACAACCTTTCCTTACATGGACAAAGATCGTACACTGATTTATTGAAGATTAATTGGTTGTATGGTTTCATTCACATACTAAAGGTTCTTAGATACAACGTTATATATTTGTCTAAGTCTTTTTCCAATACTTTTGGTTCTTATGTATAGGGTTACCTCTAAGTCAAGATTCTATCAAACCTAATTTTTGACTTCTCGAGTTATTATCCACTTCGTTGGAGGTTGCTTGACCATGTGAATAAGAGACTTGCATCAGTTGGTATCAAAGCTAGGCTAAAAAAATTATGTTATATTCCTTATTTGTTTTTATTATTAGTTCCAAGTTCCTTAGGTTTAGCTCTCTTTGATTTGGTTTTTGGTTATTTCATGTCTAAAGCTTAGTAGCTTGCGTCTAAGGATCCTTAAAAAAAGGTTTTATTTTATTTTATTTTATTGTTATCTCAGAATATATCAATAGCATAAAAAGTTAAAAAAAAACATTCAAAAATCATTTTTGTTGAATATGCCACAATATACAAATAAGGGACAATTTAGAATAAACCAATTCAAAAAATTCTCAAATTTTATATATTGGTTCTATGAGTCATAATTTGAGCTTATTCGGAGATTTGTTATAGTAACCAAGGTTAGGATTAAAACTTGTCATAACAGATCAGATTCGAATCATAAGGGAATCTCAGGTTAAATAAATTTATAAAATTCTCAAATTTTATATGTTAGATTCCTCCATATTAAACCGCTTTAGCTAGTCTATATACATGGATTGAGGTAATCCAAACAACCTTCTGAAGTAGTCTATATATATGGATTGAGGTAATCCAAACAACCTTCTGAATCTATCTTTTTAGATCTTTATTCCTAATATAAAAGTTATTTCTCCTCTCTTTTTTTCATGGAAAAGTTCTTGGACAACCAGATTTTTATTGATTAGAGTAAAGAAATATTGTTTCCTATCAATAATATATCAATTACATAAAATATTAAAAAAAAAAATCACTTCCATTAACTTTTTTATAATACAAGGTTCATCCATATTTTTAATAAAGTTAAACTATTTAATTATCTCATCAAAATGGATATTCCATCTCTTTGAAACTTGGTTAAATCCGTAAATAGATTTTTATAGCTTATATATTTTATTGCTAAATTTATTAGATTCAAAACCTTTAGGTTTTGCCATATACATTTTCGTGAAGATTCCCCTTCAAGAATGCAATTTTGATATTCATTTGTCAAATCTCATAATTATGGTATGTAGTCATAACAAGTAAAATCCCAAAAGATTTTAACATGGTTATCGGTGAGAAGGTTTCATCAAAGTTAACCCCGTGTTTTTATCTGTAACCTTTGGCAACTAATCTAACTTTGTAAGTTTGTATATTATCATCCATGTAAGTCTTTTTTATAAATACCTAATTACATCCAATGACATTTATTTCTTTTGGTTAATCAACATGGAATTCATTTTAGATTTCATGGCTTTAAGCTATTTTTATAATTAAAATTAAATATTACTTCATTGTAGTTAGTGGGATCATGAAGAATAAGCAACTCATCATCATCAATTTCCACGAGAAGTTGATATCTTAATGGTACATGACGTGTCCTACCCGATCTACTTAGCTCTTGTGCTTTCTAAGTTTCAAGTTGGACATCAAATATTATAGCCTCAAGTTATAGTTCTATTTGGATTTCAGTTTGTGCTTCTTAAACTTCATTGAGTTATATTTTCCTCTCATTGCAACTTTTAAGAACAAATTCTTTCTCTAAAAAAGTAATATATTTTGAGACAAACACCTTTTGCTCAACATAATGGTGAAAATTATATTAAACTGATTCTTTTAGATATCTAACAAACTTAAATTATTTGACTTAGCTCCTAACTCTTTAGATATTATACACTTTATATAAGCATTGCATCCTTAAGTCTTTAAGTATAATAAGCTTGGTATCTTACCATTCCATATCTGATATGGGATTTTATCAATAGTTTTAATGGAACTTTATTTAAAAGATAAGATGTAGTTTAAAAAGCATGGCCCCAAAAAGAAAGTGGAAGGTCTGCATAGCTCATACTAGGCCTTATCATATATAATAAGATATAATTTCTCCTTCCAAAAACTTTATGAAGTTGTGGTGTTGTAGGAGGTAACCATTATAAGAGAATCATATTATCTCTTACCCTATTAAACTATTTCCAAGCTTTACTATCAAAAGGTTGTATCATGACTCCATCTTTCATATCATGTGAATAATGTCTTGTTATGTCATGCCATGTCTTTAGAGACATAAATAACCTTTATAGCCTAAGAATTTTATATATAATAAGTTTCCTTCCTTTATTGGTATTGGGTTTATATCAAGCATATCTATAAGTTTAGTGCTTGGTAAAATTTGCATCTTCACTATAGTACAACATGCAAAATATTAGGCACATATCATTTTTTTAAGCCAAAGGGTTTCATTATTCATTTTGCAACGTAAAAGTTATATTTTAATATATTCCCTTCAGATAAGATGTTTTTCTCTCATTTAATGATACTGTCATAACTGGCCTTACTTAACTAATAATTTGACTTAATAGTAAACACTCGTGTAATGACCAATAATTTATTATGATTTGTGAACTCATCTCATAATGGTTCATCAAAATCTTGCAAAAGTTTAAAAAACCTAATTATATCTATATTTGATTTTTCATTTACATTTGAACCTTCATCTAAATAATCTTAATTCATTCTTATTGCATTTATCATCAAATTCATTGATTCATTCTAATTGAATTTTAAAATTATCAATAAATTTTTTTATGAAAACTAACGATGAAATATTTACATTGATAATTCCATCAACAAATAATGATATATCATACTGCTGATGGAGTTATCAATGGAATATTTAATTATTTTTATTTCATCAAAAATTCTATCAGCAATTAATGACGACGTATATTTGATAGCTATTGTAGTTAGTAATGTCCAATAGGTATGTTCTGTCGCTATTTTTATCAGGCATTATCGAAGGAATATTTCTCATTGGTAATTCCATTGTTATTTGTTAATTTTCTAGTATTGAATCCAACAGCACCTAAAAATGTCACTAACAATTATGAAAATAAGTTGCACATAGCAGGTGGCTCACTTGCTTTTAGGTGATATGTGATACCCACTCCGATCAAAGTTGATGATCTTTCTTAGTGTTAATTAAGTTCATCTTATTTAGATATGTTTTATGGTATTGCTGGTGTTATCATCAAAGATTTGGTGTTCTAGTAAAGTCTTCTTTTTTTTTTCCTTTCTCTCTCTCCCCTTATTGTAATTGCTTGTCTACCTTTAGATGGAGTGTATGGCCTATTATGATCATTGTTAATGATCTTTCTTAGTGTCATTAGATTTATTTTATCAAGATCTTTTTTATGGTACCAGTGATGTTATAATCAAAATTCAATATATGTTTCAAGGTGTTTTTCTTTCTTTTTTATCTCTTATCTCTCCTCATTATAATTTCTCACTTGGCTTTAAATAAAGAGTGTGGCCCACTTCGGTCACCATTATTGATTTCCTTTGGTGTCTTTGAATTCTTCTTTTCAAGATCTTTTCAATGATACTAGTGGTGTCATAATTAGAGTTTCAATATGCCTCTAGTGTCTTTTTTCTTTCTCTCATTTCTTCTCACTCTTTATTGTAATTTATATCATCCCTTTACTAATTTCTTTGAAATGTCGTGTTTTTAAATTGCAACATGCAGCAAATTATGCTATAAATTATGCTATTTCACCAAAACATTTTCAAGCTATATTATTTTACTAATTTTTCTTTTAAACAATACTAGTTTTCAAAAAAACAAATTATTTAGTTTGTGATTGTAAACAAAAATAATTAGTTCATTTGGTTTTAAAAGTTCAATATTGTTTCCTATATATATTTTTTTTATTTAATGGTATGTTTTAACCCAAACTTTTAGGGTAGTGGTAAGACAAAGCTTTGGTCTATTATATCCTTTAAATATTTTTTTAGTAAATTAAGTCTTTTTTATTATATTAAATTGTAAGACTAATAGTCAAACTTTATTTTCTATTTGGATTATAGATTTAATCTGCTAGAAAATAATAGTTTGAGATCTAATACACTAAGATAATAGTATAAGTGATGTGAACCTTATAATTTTGTGGCCACATAACCCACAATAAAATTGAAAACCAACCTAAGAAAGGCCAATATCATGTTTGAAACTCCGACCCAAAAGTAACACAGTATATAAGAACCAAAGATATTTAGAAAAGAACTTGGATCTAGAGAAAACCCCCTAGAGAAACTAAAGCATACGAATGATATTATAAAGCCAGTTAATCTTCGATAAGTCGGTATGCGATCTTTGTCCTTGCAAACAAAGTTTGTTTGCAACACTTAAAACAAAGAAAAAATCTTATTTATTCAAATCACCATAGATGCCAAAACTTACAGCCATAAAAGCAATATATAGTTCCCTTTAAATAACTCCAATAGACCCCTTTTAGGTTGAAAGCTAATAAGCCTTATCTAGTAATCAACTAACATAAGTCTAACACTAAAACAAACTGTAAAATATTATCTAATGGGCGAAATCAAACCCAATTTAGAATAAATACCAAAGCTAATAATATTCAACATTAAATTGCCTCCCCTTAGTCTTCTTGATGTGTTAGAAAATCTTGTAAAATAAGTAAAAGAACAACAAAGCAATCTCAAGCCTCCTTGCCATGATATATATTCCATAATAAACACTGAATCCTTGCAAGCTATGGATAATAATTGCTACCATAATTGTCTTTTTATTTGACTTGAAATCTTTATAGAATAAGTAAGTCGATAGCTTCCACACATATTTTCAAGAGTATTAATGAACACTTGTATTGACTAGAATTCATAATACACAACGAAAAAATGTTTCTCCAATGCACATTCCTAACATATTTTGATTCTAACTTCAAATATGTTGTTCTCTCTTGTTCAAATAAATTAGCATGCATACCATATATTACCAGAAAGCTATAGATGTCTACTTTCCAACCTAATTGGAATCTCATCAGAATTATTTCTAAAGATATAGATATAGTTCAAACAGTAAATAAAGATCTAGATATACAAATTTGACAAGATTCATCCAATAACTTTGATTCTCTAAAATAATCCTTTTCTGAACTTCAATTGAATTAAAATATTAATCCAATGTATAAAAACTTCTAGAAATTCATGTAAAAACTTTAGCTTAATCCAACAATCGAGTTGAAAGTCATGATCCATGGTATAAAACTAGATGATAAGAAATTTTATATTAAAACCTAAATCTAAACTTGCTTGTATTATATCTACGAGCCTTATTTTGTCACAATATTAATAGTTTAGGAGAAAAACATGACATTAAACCTGTAGGAAAAATACAAATTAAGGAGTGTATCTCTATTCCAAGCAATAGAGGACGTGGAAGTTCCATTATCTTTGTTATTCCAAGTGTTGTAGGCTTAGTGTATAATAACAAAAGAAAAAAAGTGTTTTCGCCCTTTAAATGCTAGAACTTTTTGAGTTGAGAAATTTCTTCTCTTTTTCTTTCTTTTTTTTTTGTAGAAAGAAGGTTTTTTTTTTAGAGTAGTCAGTTCCATGTCAAGTTATTTTATTATAAACTAATATATTTTAATAACTACAAAACGCAGCTGTTAAAGATTAAAATAAAATCTTGAGTTTTATATATGTCAACTGCCCAATTTCAATCCAAATCCAACAAAACCAAATTATTTGTATTGTTAACTTGGTAATTCGGTTGATTTTATTTTTATTTTTTGTAAATAAGTTATTTAAGTAGTCAGTAATTCAGCTCTTTTTCTTTTTAAAATATCTGTTAGGAAAAAAAAAAAAACAAGGGTAGCTTGGTCATTTTGTAGAAAACTAGTGGAGCTTTTAAAAAGTTACAGTTGTGGACCGCAAAGAAAACAAGTTATATAATATAAATATACAGGGACTGCATTATTATGTTTTGACCTTTTGTAAGCTTATCCTCCAAGATATAATTAAAAAGACATCAGAAGTTAAACATTGTCGCCCATTCGATTTCTCAATTATTAAAACATGATTTTGTCGCAGCAGCTTCGAGCATTTTTTTTCAAACAATATTTTAATTAATAGTATAATTTATTTTTATTATTCACATGAATAATAAATAGAATGAGTATATTGAACATGAGTAAATTGGACTGGTCACTTTATAAATAGTACAATTTACTTGTATTATTTATATTTATATGAACAATGCAATTTATTTGCATTATTTATATTTATGTGAATAATTTTTTTTAATGTATTAATTTTTTAATAATTAAAAAACTAGAACAGTGCAATTTACTTGTATTATTTATATTACGTGAATAATTTTTTTTAGTGTATTAATTTTTTAATAATTAAAAAACTAGATTATAATGAATTAAATTTACTCGTTGTAATATCAATTTATACATGATATTAATTTATCTAATTTTATTACACACTCAAAAAATTATAAAAATTGTAATTATTATTGGATAAATTTTATAGTAATGGAATTATAAATAATTTAATGAAATAATAAAAAATATTTTATATGAAATATTATTTATTTCATGATATAAATGGTAATAATTAATTCTACAATATTTAAATTTGGATAAATTTTATAGTAATGGAATTATAAATAATTTAATGAAATAATAAAAAATATTTTATATGAAATATTATTTATTTCATGATGTAAATGGTAATAATTAATTCTACAATATTTAAATTTAAAACCATCAAAATATATATATTTTACTTATTTTATAACCTCAATTTAAAAAGTATTATTAACCAAACAAATTAAACTATTTTTTATTCCATTTCAATTTTAACCATAATTTTAAACAAATATATATAAATATCATATCAACTTCAACTAAAAATATTTTTTATAAAATAATTTTTTAAAATCATAATTATAAAAATTATAATAACACCAAAAACACTTGAGGTATTGAGTGAAGGCTGGCTGTGGTCAAACGCATGGATGCACTAACAGGAGTGGAAGGCTAGATCATAACGTATAATCTTTCAATTTTGTAATTTGAAAGTCTTTTGACGGTTGAATTCGAGTAGTCTTTCCAGAAAAAAATTTCTTTATATTCAGAATTATATTCATATGATCATCATGATTGTAGATAAAGTGGAGTGACAAAATTAAGGCGGCTGTACAACACAACGCTCTCTAAATTTGTAAATTGGAAAAACATGCGAAAGACATTAGTGATAAAACAGTTATACATGTAAAGAAGGAACAACCTATTGCCTTGTCTATCTAGACCTTTTACATTTTGGAGTTGATGAGGCTATACCCAACAAGGAGCCCCATGATCAGAGAATGATCAATAAAGGGCTCCACCACCAGTGTCATAACATCTTCTCCGAGCACAACTCCACATGCTGACTGCTTTCTCTGTACCTGTTTTATTTTGAACACACAGATAACATACTAATTAGCCTTCATATTAACGGCCTCCTAAAGCAAAGAAATCAGGAAGAGGCCTTAGCCAAATTGAGCGGTTCACCTCTGCGATGAGCGCTCCACACTTGTCTACTATCTTGTATGTTGACTTGCTGGTCCAGCTTTCTATCTTGTACTGGCATGGTTGATTCTTATCCAACCCAACAGTTATGTTACATGGTGCATCTCCTCTTAACAGCCTCAAAGTTTTTCTCACTCGAAAGCTAGGCTTGGTCTTGTCAATTTCTGAACCGTCGCATCTGTAGCCCTCCCAGAACCCCAACAACTTGAGTTTCTAGTTAGAGAAAAGCAAAGGACAACTTGTTAAAAGGGGAATTTTGTGCAACTTTCATGAAAAGATGTTGCTGTGTATGTTACCTTTCTCAGTATGGTGTACAGGACTTTGCCTTCGAAATCCATGAGATGAACTTCATGGCTACTCTTGCTGTCATAGTTATCGACCCGATACACAACATGGCCATCTGAATCAAATACAGTACAGCCTTTGCCAATCAGTACTAGAGACTTCATCCACACTGTGAATGATTCTTGTTTGGAAGAGAGGTAACAAGGGTCTGAAGAAACAAGTGCTTGGGGATGAACCTTTCCCATCTCACCTGTCAAGTTTAACTTTGTCACTTCAACAGCTACAGAGCACTTTAAATACAAGTATATGTAATATTATAGAACAACTTGGAACTGGGCGGGGCTTACTTTTGCAATTTTCTTTTGCCCACCAATCTATATCTTTATCGTTCGTTTGATGTGTGTGTTTACTTAACCAGAAGGCTCGTTGACCTTCAGTACATAAAAAAGGTAATTCTTTTTCACTTTTTAAATCTACATAGTCTAAGTATAAACAAGATTTGTTTGCAGTCTTCAAGCTAATATTAAGCTGTTTTCTCAGCAAAATTGTTGATTTTACGGCCACCAAATAATTATCGAGAAACGAACGTAAAAATAAATATGTATGTAAACTAAAAACTAGACATTATATATTATGTCTGAAACAGCACTTCTAATGATTAATAAATATGAAACCGTTTGCTATAATCAAACTTGTCCAGGAGAAAACTTGGCCATGAGTTTTGTTTATGTTGTTTCTTGACCTGTTCTTCGTAGGCATGCACTAAAGAAGGATATCATAAAGCCAAATAATAACAGTTTTAAATCACACTTTTGCATGCCCTTTTTGTTATTATGTGTTCTAAATGGAACCTTATCGCTTTATAGTGACCCCATGCCTTATGTCATTCTCATACAGGGCTTTTACTGTTCCAATGTGGAGTTTTCGTCAGGGTCAGCTAAATAATAGTGCAGATCACGCCCTCGGGGATAAGACCTCACTCCTCATTTTGCTTAAGCATTTTAATTCTTTGAAAATTACAATGGATAACAGACACATCCACTCCAGCATGCATACATTCTGATGTGTTCTTAATTCTTGTTCTTATCGGATAACTCTCATGACTGTACGTGAATCAGAGGGGGCAGCTACAAAATCAGAAGAGAAAGCATGATCAAATTAATGAAATAAACACTAGGATTATTTTGTTGATTAATGGGGAGCTGCAAATAGTTCACAATTAGATTATAGGTATAATGATTTATGGCAAAAAGCCTGCAAACACTGAAACCTCTCAAAATTATGTATTAATCATAGGATATTTTAGAGATTGCAATTGTTTGTTTAGTTTAAATAAAGTTGTTAAAGTGTACTAAATAAAAGTTTTGATAATTAAATTATATTGTATTTATTTTTATAAATCAAAATAAAATTACTTAAACTTGCAATAGAGATAAAACAGAAACCTAACGTACATGCTAAGTATATAAAATCAAATATTTAAAGCTGCAATCGAATCATATAAAATCCTATCATATATACTAACACATAAAAAAAGTATCATAATTAAAACATAAAATAATGAACTAAAACTAGTATTGATATAAGATACTTATATTTAGATGAAAAAAGAAAGACGTTGTCAAGTATTAAATTATTCTTAATATTAAAATGTTCATTACTTGATACAAAAGAAATTTTTTACAAATAATCTTTTAGAAATAGAACAACTTAATTTTTAAAAGATGCTCTTTCTTTAAAAATCCACAAACCAAAAAGTAATTGAACTTGATATCTCTTGACAATGTATCAGAACTTAAACTCTAAAATAAAATAAAAGAAAAGGGAGCAAAAACTTAGCAAAATAAGATAAATTTCTTAAAATAAATTCCTAATAATTCCCTGTATAAATGATCTTACCAATAAACAAAAACTCAAAGATTTGTAGAGAGATAATAACTTGATAGATTACTACATCAAAATATATAGTTTTTAACTTTGAACCTTTTACAGTAAATATTACCAGATTTACTTTGCTAATTAGTACATAAAATATTTTGATCCATTCAAACTTTTATGTAAATCAAGAAAATAATGTTCTCATAGTTATTTGTTTAAAGTTTAGTTCTCGCATTTATGTTCATTCTAACCCAGTCAACTCTTAATTTTATTAGTACTTTAAAGAATTTGATCTTAGTACTTTAAAGAATTTAATTTTTTATAATTCTTAAAAAAATGATCATATTTTTACTTATATTGATCATTTTTCATTACAGGTATTTTGTTATACTTCATAATTGGTAGACCAAGATATAAAAATCATTAAAAGTAAAGTTGACCTTAATCACATTACAACTAGCACCTCTTTCATCATAAAAATAAAAATAATTATTTCTAAGTGCTACTAAAAATATAACATGGCTTAATTTTTATTTTACACATAAATCTTGGAATTTCTAGTTAAATATGTTTGGTTACATCAAAACACATTTTCATCTTTAAAGGCTTTAAGCTCATTCCCTTTGATGAACTATACACAAGTTTTTTTGGTTAAACCTTTAGTGATTGGATCCACAATATTTTTCTCTAACTTTAGTTTCTCTAACTTTAGTTAATAAAAGTAATTACATTTGAGAGTAAGTATTTAATAATATTTATATCTAAGATATATATGCTTATACTTACTATTATATATTCTACTTTATCCTATTTTAATTGTTGATTGGTTGTCTCATTAGACAAAAATTGCTAGCACTTGCTTAGAATAATATGAAATATCCTCTCAAAAACTCTAAAGTCATTTTTCTTTTTCTTTAGCCTTATCAAGAGCATTAAACTTTGATTCCATCGTAAATTTTGTGATTCACACTTGCTTAGAGGATTTTCAATACACAGTTGCTATATTGAGTGTGAAAATATATCCACCAATACATTTCAAATCTTAGTGTTAGGTATCTAATTTATATCATTATATCCTTGTAGTATCACCAAATAACTAATATAGTTTAACTTATAATTCAATGTATAACTCAAATATTTGAGTGTCCTATTTAATGTTTTTTAATTATTTATACTTGGATTGCTGGTAAATCTACTCAGTTTGCTAACTAAGCATGAGACATCTAATCTTGTGTAATTTATAACTTGCATCAAGCTCATAATTATTCAAAAGTATTTTAATTGAAGTATTACTTCACCTTTATATTTTTCATAAATGTACACTTATGTCCATTAGTATTTCGACAATGTTACTATCACTTTTAAAACATTTATCAATAATTTTCTAATTATAATGAGATTGGAACATCAAATATCCTAGTAATTTTTATTCTTATTATGATATCTATAGCATCCAAATCTTTCATGTTAAACTTATTATTTAATGCTTTCTTATAAACTTGATCATGCAATCATTATTGTCTAAAAGTAGCATGTTATTCACATAAAGATTTACAATGATCATGTAATCATTGCTCACCTTTTTAGGATCGGGTATTATCATTTTTATAAGACACCTCTACATTTGTGGTACTTGTAGAAAGGTCTTATACATTCCATAATTTATATGGTATGTACTCTAACTTTTTATTGGTTAGTTTGTTCAATTTATATGGTATGTACTTGACACGACGAAAAGATTGATGCCGCCTCCCCCACAAGTTTTAAGATGCTCTCAAGCTTATTAACATGGTATTCATTATTTATTTTAGTGTTTAGTTTTTTCGTTCAACAATGTTATTTTGTTAATATAACTAAAGAGTTAGTAGTTTGATGAATGATATCATTTTGAAAAAAAAAATCATTAAAAGGTGTATCGCACTCTTTATCTCTATAACTTTGTATTATCTTTATTTTTTTATTTTCTTATTAAATTTATTTTCAACTTAATTCTTGTAATGTTTAAATATTCAAAAAGATTCATCTCGCCTCCCTCACAAGTTTTAAGATGCTCTCAAGCTCATTAACATGGTATTTATTATTTATTTTAGTGTTTAGTTTTTTTGTTCAACAATGTTATTTTGTTAATATAACCAAAGAGTTAGTAGTTTGATGAATGATATCATTTTGAAACAAAAATCATTAAAAGGTGTATCGCACTCTCTATCTCTATAACTTTGTATTATCTTTATTTTCTTATTTTCTTATTAAATTTATTTTCAACTTAATTCTTGTAATGTTTAAATATTCAAAAAGATTCATCTTTATTTCTAAGCAAATAAATATAACAATACCTTATGCAATCATTTAAAAAAGTAATGTAACATTTTATAACATATTTAGTTGGCATAAATTTTAAATCACCAATATCCGAGTAAATTAAATCTAAAAATCTACTACTTTTTTCAATTGTTTTAAAAAAATATTTTTATGAATTTTAACTTTACAAAAACCTCACGCTTATGATTTTTAAAATAACCATACTTGGTAATCATTTAAGATTAATTAACATTTATATAGAATTATAATTCATGTCCTAATTTGTCATACCATATATCACAAAACTCAAAGCAAGTCAATAAAAAGACATTATTATTTCGTCTCATCCTTGGTTATAATTTTCATTATATTCATTTTGAAGAGGTTATCCAATAATAACAAATTTACTCATGACACATCATTTATGAGGTTACAACCTTAATGAAACTAGCATGAATAGCCTTTTTTAAAAATAAAATTTTTTGTTAAGTTCTATTTTTACAATCATTAACTTGGTGTCCGGTCTTATTACAAATAAAGTATTTGCTATTAAATTCCTTACAATTGCCTTCCACTTCACATCAAGATTTTTCTTTTGGTTATTATTATGGATCTTTATCACTTGTTTTTGGAGGTCATACCTATAAGAGTTAGTTCTTCTTTCGAATAACTTATTATCCTTTTCTATTCTCAACCTCAAAACGAGGTCTTCAACTCTCATCTTTTTATTCTTATGTTTAAGGTAGTTCTTGGAATCTTTTTAAAATAGTGGCAATGTTTCAAAAATTACAGCACGTGAAAGGACTCACTCGAAACCATTCCTTTAAATTCAATATTATGCAAGATAACTAGAAGCTCCTAAATTTAGTTTATCACAATCTTTGAATTAGCCATGTTGAAGTTCAAAAATTTATGAACTATAAAATATTTCATACCAACATCTTTAGTCTTGTATTTTTAGTCCAAAGCTTTTTATAATACCTTCACACTCTTGATTAAACTATACATGTCATACGGTGTGTTGTCAATTCAAAATATTGTTCTTACACAGAATCGTTATAATTTCATGTGTCCATAACGACCACAATGGTATGATGAAATTCATCATTTGACAACTTTATTGCTTCTTCATATAAAAACTTTATCAAGTTCAGGTGGTCAAATAAAACAACGACTTCTATTGTCATTTTTTAGAGTTTAATCAATTAAAATTTTTAAGATTTTTCACCATGCATGTAGAAAGTGATGGTGAAATTCTCATTACCAAAGTAGTACTTGTTAAACAACAGTAGTTGTATTAACCATTTCTTGGGTGGAAGTTATGTTAATATTTTTAAAATAACAAGTAAATATATAAAATTAAATTTTGGTTGTAAACATGCAAAACATAAAATTTAAATAGATAATTAAAAAAAATTAACAAAGAAAGTAATGAAACAATTAGCAAGAAAAAACTATAACAAGTCTCAAGTTTATATTTTAGATTTTATAATTAATGTTATCAAAAGTTTAATTTAATTAAACTAAACAATTAATAATTTAATTAGATATGAAAGTCAAAAGCACAGAAGAACACGGATAAAAAATTTAGGTAGTGTTTGGCATTACAGTCATAAAGCGTTTTTGAAAAAAATTAAAAATTTTATATTTTTTCTTTAAATTAATATTTTTTTTATGTTTTCAAATCATTTTAACATGCTGGTGTCAAAAATAATTTTTTAAAAATAAAAAATATTATTCTAATATGTTTTGAAATAAAAAGTACTTTAAAAAACAACTGCTAATATACTCTCAAATACCCTTTTTAGATTATAAGATATTTTAGAGAGTGTAATTGTTTAGTATAAAAGAATTTGTTAAACTCAAGTAAATGGCACCAAATAAAAGTATGATAAATAAAATAAATTGCATGTAATTTTATCAAAGTAAAATTACTTATACTTGCAATAGAGTTAAAACAAAAATCTAGCATGCATTCTAACATATACTAAAAAAAATTATTATACTTAGATCATAAAATATTAAGCTAAAACTAGTGTCGAAATAAAATACTTGATGAAGATATTGAAATGAATAAAGAAAGATATTGTCATCAAAAAAAAATTCTTTATCTTTAAAACTAAATTACTCATTTCTTGGTGTAAGTAATTTTTATACAAATAGTCATCTAGGATTCCAACACTTTAACTTTTAAAGGATGCATTTAAAAAAAAGTCTATGAACCAAAAGAATAATTAAACTACCTAAGCTCTAAAACACAAGGAAAATAAGCAAAGATCACTTCCAATTCAACATCTATTTCCAGGAGGCTGGCAAAAAATAATTTATCTATACAGGGGTGGAATCAGGGAATGGCAAGCAGAGACTCGGGCCTGCAAAAAAATTTAATATTTTCTATTATTTAATATTTTTAATTTAAATAAATAAGTTTTTTAATAATATATATATTATTATATTAATTTTGTCCTTCCCTGTAAAATAAACCCAGCTCTGTCCCTGCATTTATAAGCTTAAAAATTCTTTTGTAATAAATTCATATTCCTCATGCAGCAAGCATATATTTGTTGCTTAAGCCCAAAGCATCTAACTCTGTCCCTGCATTTATAAGCTTAAAATTTTTTTTGTAATAAATTCATAGCAGGCATATATTTGTTGCTTAAGCCCAAAGCATACTTATCCTAAGATTTTTCTATTTTAAAAGTTTTAGTATCATACTCTTCAACTCTTTAACATCTCACTGTATAAGTTAGAAAGTTCTATAATCTTTTAATGTGAGATGAAGGATTTTTTAATTTATAAAACAAGTTAATTAAAGATTTTTTAAGAATAATTTTTTATTTATCCATAATTTATTTTAATAAAGTTATTGTTTTCATTTTAAATTACTTTTATTAAAAAAATAATTTCAAACAAAATTTTAACTCTAAAATAAAGTAGATACTTGTTTTAAATTTACAATAAATATACTTAGTTACCATGTTTTTTAAAAACAAGTTATAACATTAACTTTGCTAATTAAGCCAAATTAATTAATGTTTTTGAGATTAAAAGGAAACATGTTCTAACATTAACTTCGCTAATTAAGCCAAATTAATGTCTTTGAGATTAAAAGGCTTATACGTTGATTGCATGAAAAAGCATAGATTAATTTAAGGTATTGATAGAGACTAGCCGTCGACAACGTGCAAAGAAAAATGCATCCACCCATTTGCATGAACAACAGCGACATGATGTGATATAAAACTGAATTAATTAAATAATGGTGAAAAAGTTTAAGGCTTTCATTATTGAAGTTGATTTGAAAAATGCGGTTTATATGTCTCTCTCTGCCTTCGTCTATTGTAGCTTTGTAATTGAAGGTGGCAACTTATGGACCTCATATTTAAATAAAAATAATTTCTATTTTTTTAATCATTTTAAACATCAACTTGGCTTAAAGTTTAGTATACAGGTGGTCGTGCTGAAGTTTACTATATAGGTGTCCGTGTTATATCACGAGTCAATTTATTTAAAAAAAAAAATAGTAAAGTAATGTAAATATTTTTTAAAAAAAAAGATTTTGATCATTGACTAGATTAAATTTAATAAAATCCATTACTTTAATAACATGATTAGAAAAGAAGATATTAAAAACAAATAAATAAAAAAATTCAACAATAATTCAATGCAAAAGATAAACAATTATCAATGTTATAAACATATATCTTTATAATATTCTTAAAAGGTTTCAATAACCTTATTTGTTAACAACATAAAAATTAATTGAGAATGAAATAATCAAAATAAAAAAAATTCTCAATTCCTAGTAAATAAAATATTGAATAAAAACATTAAAAAATTAAAAATTTAAAAGAAAAAAATTGAGTCGAGTCTACTCGAGCTAGCACGTCAAATCGATAACCTAGTTGTGAGATCATGATAAACTCGTTAAAAGCAAATTGAATAAGATTATAAAGCTTAATTCTCAAACTAACGTAATATTGATGGGTAAAATTAAAAAAAAAATTAAGAAAAGCAATGAAAAAAAAACAAGGATCAACCCTGTTAACCTGTTAAATTCATAACCTGAAATATAAGATCAAGATAACTCAATAGAAAAAGATTAAAAAAAAAATAGTGAATATCATTCTCCAACCAACTCAATATTAAAGGATAAAATTTAAAAAAAAAAAAAGACTAGAGCAAACTCGTTCTAATTTTCCAAATATGTGCCACAGGTCATGAGGCCGAGTTGCATATTAATAGGCAAACCCAAAAAAATTGTAATGTCAAATCTTCATCCAATCAAAATGATTTGAAAGAACAAATTCAACAAAATAAAGAATCAAAAATAAAATTAAATTAAATTAGGAGGGATGAAATTGAAAAATAATTTCAATTAAGGAAAAAAATAAATAACAATCAAAAGAATAAAGACCAAACTTAATATAAAAATTAAATGTCAACGGATGAAATTGAAAAACAAAATAAATTTAATAAAAGATTTAAAACTAAATATATTGCAATCAAACTAATGAGGATCTTATATGATTCAATAAATAAATGACTAAATTTCATTGACTTTTTGCAATCCCAGCGTGTTTTTCAAAAAAAAAAAAGAGAAAAGAGTTGGAGAAAGAACAACACGCAATCGAAACTCAATTGTGACTCGTCCAGAGGCATGTGCCGCACCACCTTGATAAGGGTAATGAAACACATCCAACACCACCCCGTAAGGAGGCTTTGGAAGGTTGGACAATGTTGTACATGCCTCCCGAATAAAGCGAGCGTCACTCATGCACATGGAAACTATTTTTTATTTAAATTATATTTAATATATTAAAAGATCCCAATTACCCCTAACCCTATATGAGAATTACAAAAAAAACAAAGAATAAAATTATGAAAATGTCTCTACAAGCAAAGCCAACAAAGTTTAATTTTAAGGGATATTTAAGCCATTATACTAAAAAAAAAAAGGAGTAAAAAAAGCCTCTTGATCCAAGTTAACTTTTCTTACTTTTTAAGGGTTATTTAGTAATTCTGTCTTACTTCAAAAACTTGAGAATACTAGATTAACCATGTTCAATTTGACAATGACTAATATGTTCTATTAAAGAATTGAATCACCTTTAAAGTTCAATTAATTGGTTTTCCTTAGCAAGAGCAATATGATAATTTTATTGTGCAGATCAACAATAAAATGTGAATATATACACAATATAACATTGATCTCATTTAGCTTTTAATTTAATTAAATTTGGCTCTTGCTTATGAAACCTTGAGTGGAGTATCTATTTCCCAGATAATTGGATAGATTTCTTTTGGACAATGAAAGGAATTTTTTATTTTTGACAAATAGTATAGTGACCAAAAATATTTAGCTAAATAACAAAACCCAAAACTTATTTATAAAAAAAACATAATTTGAGTAAAGGCATAGGTCCAATCCTTGTTTATAATCAATTCAATTTTTTTTATGTATAGCATATGTGATCCACATGCTAACAGAATAATTTTTTCTTGTTGTTAGTGCTTGTGAAACATGAACTAGCAGTTCAAAAACTTAAACATGAACTAACAGGTCAAAAACTTTTTGTGTATGGCATGCATGTGTTATACACGCTAACAGGTGACCATATCATCGCCTTTAAATGATGTGTGTGACTTATTATCAGCTTCAAAGTTGACTTTTCTTGATGTTTATAGATTCGTCTCATCAAGATTTTTCTAATGATCCTAAAGATATTGTTATCCAACCTTTATGTGTCTCTGGTATCTCTTTTCTTTTTCTTTCCTTTCCTTTTCTCTCTAAAAAGAGAAAAAAACAAACAAAAAAAAAGAAAAGGAAAGGAAAAAAAATGATAATAATAAAAATATAGATAAGTTTGATTTCATAGCCTCCCTAACCTAAGCAATTAAGCCCCTACTTTGGTTAATATGCCATCTATTTCTTCTTCTTTCTTCTCTAGCTATTACAATATGGTCCCTCAGTTTTTATATTTACTTAACTTTAGCCCCGTTATTATGACTGAAATGAGATCAAATGCCTTTATTTTTAGCAATCTCATTTAAAATTAAATATTAAATTGATTGGTATCTAATGAAATGGTATCTATAAAAAAAAATCAACTCTTTTTATTTAATTAATTTTGATTGATGTTAAAGAAGAAAAAATCATGAAGATCGGTATAAAAACAATACTTGCTAATATCATAAAAAGGAAATATCATAATCTCATATGAAAAATAAATTCAGAGATAAATGGTACTTAATGGAATAATATTTTAAAAAATAATTTTAGTTATTTTATTTAAAAAATTTCTGTAAAATATAATGAAATAATCTTCTAAAAAATAAAGATAATGGAATAATATTATAAACAAATAAAGAAATGGTGATGTTTTTCCCAAAAAAACAATAGTTATTTTTTATTGGATGATTTCAAAAATGTTTCAAAATATTAACCTATTAATTATTATTTAAGATAATAGTTTTCTAATTTTTATTAAATTTAATGTTTTATTTATATTAAATATTCAAGTGATCATGTATAAAATGATTTTAATTTAGTGTGCTACCTAATAAAACAATTTCATTATATTTTTTTCTCTCATGCAAATGATTCCAATATACATCAAATAAAAAAATATCTAAATCCATACGCTTTGATTTTACAAACATTTCGAAGAGCCTAATATATAATTCTTCAGGGCATAATTGAATAACTCATATAATTATAACTACTAAAATAAACTTTGGGGGGTTGTGCCCCCATCTCCTCCCTGGGTAGCTTCCATCCCTGGACTCTCCCGTTCAAAACCCACCTGACATTAGTCATATTATTATAATATATTTTAAAAGACATGAGAAAAATACGATAGTTTTTTTATACTTTTTATTTTTTTATTTTTTATATATTATATTATATTATATTATATTATTTAGTGTATATTATATTATTGTAATTATTATATTATATTATATTATATTATAATCACTTTCGTATTTTTAATATATTATATTATTATTATATTATAATATACACTAAAAATTAAATGAAACACTAAATTGTTTTTTTAATTTTCTAATTTTTTTAAATGAATTTTTTTGTTTGATCCTGGATTTGAAGGGTTAGCCTGATTTGATTAGCTAACCCGGATTTTTTTAATTAATTTTTTTTATTTAATTTAGTTTGTTAATGTTAAATTTCTTTATATTTAATTATCAAACTTTCACGATGCATATCTCAGGCTTGACAGGTTAACTTGGTTTGACGCGTTAACCCAGTTAATTTTGAATAAACCCGTCAATTATTTTATTCTACTTAGTTATCAAACTTTTATGACGCGAATCCTAGGTTTGACGGGTTAACCCAGTTTGAAGGGTTAACCCAGTTAATTCAGATTTTTTTCTTTGTTAGTTTTTTTCTTTCTATTGGTTTTTTTTCTTTGTATTTTTTTTTAATTAATCTATTTAATTATCACACTTTTATTACACAACCTTATAGCCAGACTCACATCTAATATTTCAGAGTCTGGTGCTGCAGTCAGACTCACTTAAACTTAAGTCATGTAAGTTTAATGTTATTATTAATATTATAAATAGTATTCCTAAGTCAAGCATTGCAGCTAAACCAAAGGTTTTTGAGTATATCTTTGCAGAAAGACTTAACACTCTTAGATTTTAGCATTTTTTTATATTTTTTATGCAAGAAAAAAAATAACTCGTGGCATATGTCTTTGTTCTTTTTCCTTTTTTTCCTTTTTAAACCTTTTAATGTGAATAGCACGATGCAATTCACAGTGAAAAAGCTTATGCCTTTAGTTTATTTTTCTGTCTATAGTTTCTTAATATTAAATTTTTTCTGTTTAATTATCAGACTTTCATAACATGAATCCAGGGTTTGATTATTTAACCCAGTTGATTCAGATTCTTTTTCTTTTTCTTCATTAGTTTTTTCTTTCCTGTAGGTATTTTTCTCTTTTCTTTTTCCTTTTTAATTAATCTTTTTTAAAAAAATTAGTTCATTAATATTAAATCTTTTTTCTATTTAGTTATCACACTTTTATGACACGAATCACAGGTTTGACAAGTTAACTTGATTTGACGAGCTAACCAAGTTGATTCTGATTTTTTTCTCATTAGTTTTTTTCTTTCTGTTGGTTTTTTTCTTTTTTTTTTAATTAATCTATTTAATTATTACACTTTTATGACACGACCTTGCAACCAGACCTACATCCAATGCTATTGGGTCTGGTATTGCAGCAAAACCCACTTAAACTTAGGTCATACAAATTTAATGTTATTATTAATATTATAAATATTACTCTTAAGTCAGACGTTGCAGCTAACATGACCAAAAGATTATTGTCTTCTCCCAAGTGCAGGAGTGTTGAAGTAATAAATAACCCGGCAAGACCGAGGTCGAACTACAGGGAGGTTAATTGTACAAATTATAAATAACAATTATAAACAACAACAATGGTAGCAATAACAACAACAATAATATATGAAACCCTAAATTGTCTTTTTTAATTTATTTTTATTTTTTTTCTTTTAATGAATTTTTTTGTTTGATCTCGGGTTTGATAGGTTAGCCTGATTTGATGAGTTAATCCGGATTTTTTCTTTTTAATTAATTTTTTCATTTAGTTTAGTTTGTTAATGTTAACTTTTTTTATATTTAATTATCAGACTTTCATGAAACATATCACAGACTTGACGGGTTAACCCAATTAATTTTGAGTAAACCCGTCAATTATTTTATTCTATTTAGTTATCAAACTTTCATGACGCGAATCCTAGGTTTAATGGTTTAACCTAGTTTGAAGGGTTAATCTAATTAATTCAGATTTTTTTATTTTTCTTCATTAGTTTTTTTCTTCTTATTGATTTTTTTAATTAATCTATTTAATTATCACACTTTTATGATATGACCTTATAGCCAGACCCACATCTAATGCTCCATGGTCTGGTGTTGCAGCCATGCTTACTTAAAGTTAAGTCATGTAAATTTAATGTTATTATTAATATTATAAATAGTATTATTAGGTCAAGCATAAAAGCTAGACCCAAGGTTTTTTAGTATATCTTTGCAGAAAAACCTAACACTTTTAGATCTTAGCATTTTTTTATATTTTTTATGCAAGAAAAAAAATTAACCTGTGGCGTATGCTTTTGTTTTTTTTTCTTTTTAAGCCTTTTACTGTGAATAGCACGGTGTAATTCACAGTGAAAAAGCTTATGCTTTTAGTTTTTTTTCTGTATTTTCTTAATATTAAAGTTTTTTTTGTTTAATTATCAGGGTTTCATGACACGGATCTAGGGTTTGATGGTTTAACCTAGTTGATTCATATTTTTTTTCTTTTTCTTCATTAGTTTTTTCCTTCCTATAGGTATTTTTCTCTTTCCTTTTTCCTTTTTAATTAATCTTTTTTTAAAAAAATTAGTTCATTAATATTAAATTTTTTTTCTATTTAGTTATCACACTTTCATGACACGAATCCCAGATTTGACAAGTTAACCTGATTTGGCAAGTTAACCCAATTGATTCTGATTTTTTTCTTTTTTCTCATTAGTTCAGCCAAACTCAAGTCTCTTGGGTATAGCTTTGAAGAAAGACCTAACACTTTTAAATTGTATTTTTTTATATTTTTTATGCAAAATAAATTCTTACAGCCAGACTTACATCAAATGCTATTAGGTCTAGTATTGCAACAAAACTCACTTAAACTTAGATCATGGCATCGCGCGGGTCATATACCTAATAGAATACTCTAAAAGGCGTGGGACAATATTACATTATATTATAATTATTATTATTATATTATATCATATTATAATCACTTTCCTATTTTTAATATATTATATTATTATAATGTTGCAGCTAAATCCAAAACTCTTGGGTATAGCTTTGCAGAAAGATTTAACACTTTTAAATCTTAATTTTTTTATATTTTTTATACAAAATAAATTGACCCACGGCATCGCACGAGTCATGTAAATAGTAGAATACTCTAAAAGGCGTAGGAAAACTACTATAGGTTTCCACGCCATTCACTTTCCCATCTTTAAAAAATTATATTATTATAATTATTATTATATTATATTATTATAATTATTATATTATATTATATACTAAAAATTAAATAAAATGTTAAATTGTATTTTTCAATTTATTTTTTTTTCTTTTAATGAATTTTTTTGTTTGAACCCGGGTTTGATGGATTAGCCTAATTTGATCAGTTAATCAGGATTTTTTTCTTTTTAATTAATTTTTTCATTTACTTTAGCCTGTTGATGTTAAATTTCTTTATATTTAATTATCAGACTTTCATGACACATATCTCAGGCTTAACGGGTTAATCCAGTTAATTTTGGGTAAACTCATCAATTATTTTACTCTATTTAGTTATCAAATTTTCATAATACGAATCCCGGGTTTGACGGGTTAACCTGGTTTGAAGCGTTAACCCAGTTAATTCAGATTTTTTTCTTTTTCTTCATTAGTTTTTTTGTTCCTATTGGTTTTTTTAATTAATCCATTTAATTATCATACTTTTATGATATGATCTTATAGTCAGACCCACATCTAATGCTCTAGGGTCTGGTGTTGCAGTCATGCTCACGTAAAGTTAAGTCATGTAAATTTAATGTTATTATTAATATTATAAATAATATTCTTGGGTCAAGCGTTGCAGTTAGACCCAAGGTTTTTGGGTATATCTTTGTAGAAAGACCTAACACTCTTAGATCTTAGCATTTTTTTATATTTTTTATGCAACAAAAAAAATTAACCCGTAGCATATGTCTTTGTCTTTGTTGTTTTTTTTTTTTAAGCCTTTTACTATGAATAGCACGGTACAATCCACAGTGAAAAAGCTTATGCCTTTAGTTTTTTTTTTTTTTTGTCTATAGTTTCTTAATATTAAAGTTTTTTTGTTTAATTATCAGGCTTTCATGACACAGATCCAAGGTTTGATGATTTAACTCGGTTGATTCAGATTTTTTTTCTTCTTCTTCATTAGTTTTTTCCCTTCCTGTAGGTATTTTTCTCTTTGCTTTTTTCTTTTTAATTAATCTTTTTTTAAAAAAATTAGTTCATTAATATTAAATTTTTTTTCTATTTAGTTATTATACTTTCATGACATGAATCCCAGGTTTGACAAGTTAACCTGATTTGGCAAGTTAACTGATTAGTACTTAAAAGTGCATTTTTATCATGGTTTTATATCATCATTTTGCACTTGAAGTATCAATAACTCCTTAACTAAAATATGTTTTACAATAATGTATCTAATAATATAAG
>NW_011499911.1:1048604-1097901 GCF_000495115.2 Populus euphratica
TAATTTGTACAAATAACCTCCCTGTGGTTCGATCCCGGTCTTGCCGGGTTATTTATTACTTCGACACTCCTACACTTGGGAGAAGACATCAATCTTTTCGTCGTGTCATTAACCCAATTGATTCTGATTTTTTTTCTTTTTTCTTATTAGTTTTGTTCTTTTTGTTGGTTTTTTTTCTTTTTTTCTATTTAATTAATTTATTTAATTATCACACTTTTATGACACGACTTTGCAGTCAAACTTACCACCAATGCTATGGGGTTTGGTATTGTAACAAAACTCACTTAAACTTGAGTCATGCAAGTTTAATGTTATTATTAATATTATAAATATTATTTTTAGGTCAGACATTGCAGTCAAACTCAAGACTCTTGGATGTAGCTTTACAGAAATACATAACACTTTTAAATCTTAATTTTTTTATATTTTTTATGCAAAATAAATTGACCCGCGACATTGCGCAGGTCATGTAACTAGTAAAATACTCTAAAAGGCATGGGAAAACTATTGTAGCTTTCCCATGCCTTTCACTTTCCCATCTTTAATAAATTATATTATTATATTATAATTATATTATAATTATATTATATTATATTATAATCACTTTCCCATTTTTAATATATTATTATTATATTATATTATGTTTTTCACTAAAAATTAAATGAAACTCTAAATTGTCTTTTCTTTTTTAATTTTTTTGTTTTTTTCTTTTAATGAATTTTTTTGTTTGATCTCGGATTTGATGGATTAGCCTGATTTGATGATATAACCCGGATTTTTTCTTTTTAATTAATTTTTTTTATCTATTTTAGTTTGTTAATGTTAAATTTCTTTATATTTAATTATTAGACTCTTATGACGTGTATCCCGGACTTTACGGTTAACTTGGTTTGACGGGTTAACCCAGTTACTTTTGGGTAAACCCGTCAATTATTTTATTCTATTTAGTTATCAAATTTTCATGACGTGAATCCCAGGTTTGAAGGGTTAACCCAGTTAATTCAGATTTTTTTCTTTTTCTTCATTAGTTTTTTTCTTTCTATTGGTTTTTTTTTTAATTAATCTATTAATTATTACACTTTTATAGCATGACCTTATAGCCAGACCCACATCTAATGCTCTAGGGTCGAGTGTTACAGCCAGACTCACTTAAACTTAAGTCATGTAAGTTTAATGTTATTATTAATATTATAAATAGTATTTTTGAGTCAAGTGTTGCAGCCAGACCTAAGGCTTTTGGGTATATCTTTGCAGAAAAATTTAACACTTTTAGATCTTAGCATTTTTTTATATTTTTTATGCAAGAAAAAAATTAACCCATGGCATATGCCTTTATTATTTTTCCTTTTTAAGCCTTTTATTGTGAATATCATGGTGCAATCCACAGTGAAAAAGCTTATGTCTTTAGTTTATTTTTTTCTATAGTTTTTTAATATTAAAATTTTTCTGTTTAATTATCAGGCTTTCATAACAGGGATCCCGGATTTGATAGTTTAACCCAGTTGATTCAGATTTTTTCCTTTTTCTTCATTAGTTTTTGCCTTCCTGTTAGTATTTTTCTCTTTGCCTTTTCCTTTCTAATTAATCTTTTTTAAAAAAATTTAGTTGATTAATATTAAATCTTTTTTCTATTTAGTTATCATACTTTCATGACACGAATCCCAGGTTTGGTAGGTTAACTTAATTTGTGAGTTAACCCGATTGATTCTACTTTTTTTTCTTTTTTCTTATTAGTTTTTTTTTTTTTGTTGGTTTTTTTTCTTTTTTTTTTCTTTTTTATCCATCTATTTAATTATCACACTTTTATGACACGATCTTGCAGCGAGACCTACATCCAATGCTATTGGATCTGGTATTGCAGCAAAACTCACTTAAACTTGGATCATGCAAGTTTAATGCTATTATTAATAGTATAAATATTACTTTTAGATCAAACGTTACAGCCAAACCCAAGATTCTTGGGTATAGCTTTGCAAAAAGACCTAATATTTTTAAATCTTAATTTTTTTTATATTTGTTATGCAAAATAAATTAACCCACAGCATCATGCTGGTCATGTAACTACTATATATATATAGTTACTGGACCCGTGCTAAATTGCAGCTCAAATATTTTTATTTCTTATCAAAAAATTATATATGCTAGTTTTTTTAATATTTTTTATAGTTCAAAAAATATAATAAATCAAAAATTGTATACACATATGTAATCAAAAAAATTAAAAATTATATAAACTAATAAATAAATAATTATTAATGACACCTAAAAACAAAACTGAAAAAAACCAAGAGACAAATATAGATTTAAATATTCAATCTTGAAAAATGAGACATTAAATTGATTGAATAAAAAAAAAGAATAAATAACATATAAAGCTACACATATTAAAAATATCATCTAAAAATAAATATTTATTATTTTTAAAACAAAATTTATCTATATAAAAAATAAAAATAAAATCATAGATGAATCATAAAAAACTCTTCAAAATTTAAACGCATAACCAAAATACCAATATTATTTAAAAGAGACCCTTTAAACAAAAAAAAAAGAAAAGGTATTAATATAAATGTAATTAAGTATTTTTTTTAAAAGAAAAAATAAAAAAAATAGAGGAAAAAAGGGTTACACACTGTTGGGCCTGCGAAGGCAAGCTAACTCGCCTAGCCCATATAACCATGACCCCTACGCGGGCTCTCCAAGGCAAGCCCACGCGAACAATCCCTTTTTTTTAATATGTGCATTTAAACAAAAAGTTGACATGTCACTTATTTTGCCTAAATTTCGGCTATTGTGGTGGCTTGAAAATTAGGGTATATCTTCTTTTGATCTAAAAACCTGTTTTTTAACCTTTTTAAATTCAAAACACCTATAAAAACATCTTAGAAATCATGACAAACCTATCTATGCTCTCAAAAAACCGCCCTAAAAACTGAACTCAACCCGAAATAAAAAATCAACCCGAGCTTATATCTATTTTTCACGAACTTTCAAGGTACAAAAACAACTAATATGAACTTTTCTCATTAAATAGAACAATTTAACATAAAAATCTCTTATTTTAGTGGTCCTCGAAGCAACATCAATTCCTCGCCGGGATTTCCTCAAAACAACATCGATTCCTATACGAGGGGAAAAAGAAAATCTATCTGAAACAAGATACATGATCGGCTACGCGTTTGCTTAGCTGTGAGCTTTTCACAAACGTTCTGAAAAATTTGATAAATATAGCAAATATTAACGTGATGAGTTGTATCCTCAAAAGAATGTCAATCAAAACTATTTTTTTTTATATAATATATGATTTTAAGAATGTATTTCTGTACATTCAGAAAAAATTAATATATTTTTAAAATATTAACTTTAAGATTTGAATAAAAGAAGTTGAGGAAAGGAATACATTTTTTTAATCACTAATTTAGCCTAATAATATTGAGTTGTATTAATAATGTTTGAGATAAAAATAATGCCAGAGTTTTAAAACTTGATGGGCCTAATTGATACAAAACAAAATCTTAGGAGCACTTTGAAAATTGAGAATTTAGCAAAGTATCAATAGAGTTTTAAAGCTTACTGGTAGTAATTAATATAAAATAAAAATGACGGGTATGATAATTCCAGATCATTACAAAAATGAGTTTGTATTGACTTTTTATGATGTGAATTATTTCCAGTATAAGATAAAATAATATATATATATACACACACACAATTGAATTATTTCCAGTATAAAATAAAAAAATATTTATAAAATATATATATATATACACAAATAAGCGAAATAAGTGTTGTGGATAAACATAAAAAGAAAAAGGTCAAATCAAAATCAAATCTTTTTGTTACATATTTATCAATCAAGCCTCTATGAATTTTTTTGTATTTTGGATTAATGTGCGTAGAAAAAAAAACTCCTTAATCCTAAAATTTTATTATTAAGCTATCTACTTAGATGATTAAGTCTTTATGATTTTAATTTGGCCAATCGAAACCAAGATTATCCAGTTGCAATCAACTGATGACATATTTTACTTTGGTCCCTCGAGTTGATATTAATTCTAGCATGCCATTAATTTTTTTTAAAAAATAATATTTAGGGATAGACATGGTTGATCTTACGGGTTGATGCAGCCAACCCCCAACCTGCTCCGAGTCTCTTGGTGAATGGAATCATCAAGCTCAAATTCTCTGTCAGTGTAGTTATTGCTGTAAACATCATTATGATTTCGACATTTAATGTTCTTGAATTTCATAATAATAAAAAAAAAAATAGGAGATTTGGAGATGAGGGAGAGTTTTAGGTGTGGAGGAATAGATTTGAAGTCCTGTTTCTTTTTTTTATTATTATTATTTCAAGGGCTGAAAATAATTTTATATTATGTTTTAAACCGCAATTTATTTTATATTTCTAATTTGAGAAAAAGAGGCAGTTAAAAAAAAATTAAAAACATTTATCTGCATGGTGCACCACAAAACGAGAAAGAAAATTAATGTTTAAAAGCCACATTACAAAATCAAGGGTACAGAATAGCAACGACACTAACTGGGATAAACAAAATTGAAAAGATAGGGACTTAATTGATGAATTTGAGATTACAAAAGGATGAATATATAATTGTTTCTATATAATGACACTAATAATTATTATTATTATTTTCAGCATTAAAAAAAACAAACATTCCTTGCTTCCCAGATAAAAATGGCCTGCAAGACGTCAGCAAGAAGCAAAAAATAAAAAACGCGTTTTGAGAAAAAAAGAAGAAGGAAAAAAACAAATGTCAAAAGCCAAATACCTATCTATCCCTTCTTATCCACAATCTTTCTATCACTTGCCCGCCGCCTCCTTTCCTCCGTGGCTCAAATGTGAGGGCATTCTTGAACTTTTCTTTTTTACAGCATTTTCTGGTCATTAAAATAAAAAACCCATTTATTTTTTTAATCAAAAAAGAAGTTGTTTATCTTAGCCGTAGAAAAAGGAAAACCTTTATTTATAAGTTTTCATTATTACTTAAGTTCAAAAAATAAAAATAAAAATAAAATAATTTATTTGATAGGAGTGTGTGTTTATATATATATTTATCATACAATCTCGTATGTGAATGAACTACAATTACAGTACATAGCTGGATATAGAAAGATTGTTTGATCATAAACTCAATACGAATTTATAATTTATTTCCAATTCCAGGTGCTCTTTGATTTTTCATTTATTTAATTATTTATTATTCTCTCATGCCATTAAATGGAGCAGCTTTGTTTATATATTTATAATACAAGGAAGAGGAGAGGAAGAGATAGATGATGATGATGATTTTGCAGGATCATAGAAAATTTGATTGCTTCTTTTAGAGAATCGCTGTCTGGGTAGACAGCCAGGCTTTTCTTTTTTCCCTTTCTATTGCAAATCAGCACCTACCCTTTTTTGTCACGGATTGATTTGACTACGTGTCATAAATCTCTTGGAGAACAAGATCTTATGCTGTTGTTGTTGATTGTCTTTTTCAAGGTAATAGTAATCAAGTCTGTATTTTCTTTTCTATCAAGGTATTGTATTGTGTCATTCAATCACATCCTTTTTTTCTTTTCTCTGTAAGGAAAGATTAGAGGCAGAGACGGGTTTGTTTTGTTTGGGGTTCTGGATTTGATCAAGTTAGTTGAAAAGGGCTGGTTGGGTTTTTTTTTTTTCCTTGAAAGTTGAGATTTTTTTATGTAAATTGTACTGATTGTGATCGTTTTGGAAGGGTTTTTTTTTTTTTTTGCAGTTATGAGCTTCTGTATACCTTTAATTTAGTGATTTTTTCGTGAGTGAATAAGGTGTTTCTTGATCTGGGCTAGTTGTTTGTAGGTCATTTTTGGGTTGAGGAGTGATAAAGAAGTTGGAACTGCATGTTTGAGGTTATTGGAGGTGGGAGTGGTTACTTTGAATTTCGGATTGATTGGGGGGCTTTTTGTGACTGGTTGTTTACTGATGACATTAATAATTGGTGTTGTTCCTTGGTTTGATGAAACGAATAATTGAAGATGAGATTTTTTTAATATTGCTAGTTGTTTAAGAGTGTCAAATGAGTATAGCATGATGAACGGGGCAGTAAGGATTGGATTTAGATGGAATCTTCTGACAAGACGTTCTCTGAGCTAATTTGCCTTTTGAAATCCTGGATCCCTTGGCGCTCTGAGCCTGCTAGCGTGTCAAGGGATTTTTGGATGCCCGATCAGAGTTGTAGGGTATGCTACGAGTGTGATTCTCAATTTACAGTATTTAATCGCAGACATCATTGTCGACTTTGTGGCCGAGTTTTCTGTGCCAAGTGTACAGCCAACTCAGTTCCTGTTCCATCTTGTGATCCAGGGGCTGCTCGGGAAGAGTGGGAGAAGATTCGGGTGTGTAATTATTGTTTCAGGCAATGGCAGCAAGGTTTAGCTACTTCTGATAATGGAATCCAGGTTCCCTGCCTGGATTTTAGTACTTCACCTTCTGCAGCAAGTTTTATCAGCACTAGATCTAGCAGCACAGCTAACAGTAGTAGCATCACTCTTGGCTCAATGCCATACCTAGTTAAGCCTAATCAGCAAGCTCAGACCAGTTCCAGTCTCAGCCCTCAAGCATCTGAAATGGAGACCAGTTCTGATAAGCAAGGGGAAGTGGCATCAGCTAGGAGCAAAGACCCTGTTGCTGACATAGAGTATAGAACTCCAGATGGATATACATTTTCTATAAACAGGTCTGTTGATTATCTCCTTTTAGCACCTCATATACAGCTATTATTTGATGCCTGCATCAGAAATGTATAGAAGGATAACAATCTAGTGTACTTTTGTCAAGGCAGAGGTTGAAGAAATCCGTGTGCCATTTATAAGCCAGTGAGAGTGGTTATTTTCTAGAGGATAGTGGTTAGTTATTCCTTTATGATCATCCAATATTACATGTTGCTGTCTAGGTTTGTTGCCATATGTTCATGTAATGGCGTCTGAAGCCAAAAGAATTAACTCTTTTTACTCCACAAAGATAAAAGATCCTTAGCTCGGATGGCAGCAATCTAGGTCTGTTGACATATGTTTACATGCAATGGCTTGTCAAGCTGAAAGAGCTAACCTTTTTGCACTCAAAGATGAAAAAATCTTTTACTTATGTTTCAGCATGCCAAGATCAGACCCATTGGCAGAGACTTGAGTCTTAGACTTATATATGTTTACAAGCAGTACTAGTAATTTGTAAGATGTTGGTGTTATTTAATGCTTAGCTTTTAATTATTAAATCCTTAATTCTGTTTTGGCACCAGAAGTGATGACGACGATGACGAGTATGGTGCATATCGGTCTGATTCTGAAACAAGGCAATTTCCACAAGTCAATGATTACTATCATCAAGTTGAGTTTGACGACATGGGTAATGATGGTGGATCTGACAAGGGTCATCTTGATGGAGAAACTGTTGACCCAAAAAGTTCAAGTAGTTCTCCACTAAACCACAGTTTTGGTTCACAAAATTTGGAAGGAAGGTCACAGCTAAGGAAAAAGGATGAACATGAGATGGATGATGAATGTGAAGCACCTTCCTCTATGTATAGTGGAGAAGATGGTGACACTGAACCTGTGGATTTTGAGAACAATGGAGCGCTCTGGCTCCCTCCAGAGCCAGAAGACGAAGAAGATGAGAGGGAAGTTGGTTTCTTTGAAGATGACGACGACGACAAGGATGCTGCTGGAGAGTGGGGATATTTACGTGCCTCCGGCAGTTTTGGAAGTGGAGAATTTCGTAACAGAGATAGGTCAGGTGAGGAGCGCAAGAAGGTTATGAAGAATGTGGTTGATGGGCATTTTAGGGCTTTGGTATCTCAACTGTTGCAGGTTGAGAATGTTCCTGTGGGAGATGAAAATGATAAAGAGAGCTGGTTGGAGATCATCACATCTTTGTCATGGGAGGCTGCTACTCTATTAAAGCCAGATACAAGCAAAGGTGGAGGAATGGACCCTGGTGGATATGTGAAAGTAAAATGCATTGCTTCTGGACGTCGCTGTGAGAGGTAGTTGCTACCTTCATTTTCATTTCCATCTATAGGCCATCCTGTTCCACATTTTTTATAGATAACTCCTCAATACGGATTTCTCGCTTCATTGATGATCATGGTGAAAGGCTGTGATGCCATTTCATACTTGCTTGTTTTAAGTTTGTATAGCTGCATTCTAAAAGGCATTTTCTTTTAAAAGTGGATTTATTTTTGTCTGCATTTCTTGTTGCAGTATTTATGAGTTTCTTTTTACCCGCTTTGATTTTCTTGTTGCAGTTTTTATAAGTTTCCTTTTACCTGCTTTGATTTGATTTATCTTCTTCTAGTATGGTGGTCAGAGGAGTTGTTTGTAAGAAAAACATTGCTCATCGTCGAATGACTTCAAAAATTGAGAAACCTCGATTATTGATCCTCGGAGGGGCTCTTGAGTACCAGAGAGTTTCTAATCACCTCTCAAGTTTTGATACCCTATTGCAGCAGGTTCTGATTGTTAAACATTCTTCTCAGCCTTCATGCTTTAGTTTCTTCCTCACTGCTCTCAATGTGCTAGAGCAATTGCGTGTTTTTGCTTGAACTTTATTTTTGTTTTCTTTTTCTTTTTTGGTTTCTTATTAGTTTTGTATCATTATCTAGGAAATGGACCATTTGAAGATGGCAGTGGCAAAGATAGATGCACACAACCCTGATGTCCTTTTAGTGGAGAATTCAGTATCACGACATGCACAGGAATACCTTCTTGCTAAAGACATATCTCTTGTTCTTAATATCAAGAGGCCACTTTTAGAACGTATAGCCCGCTGTACAGGTGCTCAAATAGTTCCTTCAGTTGATCATCTCTCTTCCCCAAAGTTAGGGTACTGTGAGAAGTTCCATGTGGAGAGAATTTTGGAAGATCTTGGTACTGCTGGGCATACTGGGAAAAAACTGGTGAAGACATTAATGTATTTTGAAGGCTGCCCAAAGCCATTGGGTTTTACAGTAAGTCCCTGAAACTTAGATGATCATAATACCAAATCTAGTATCATTTTACTATAAATTGCTGAGGTTAAAAGATTTGATGGACACTTAATTAGGTTTCTGAATTGCATTGTTTTTTGGCTGATTGATGCTTTATCTACTCTGGTGATTTTACATGTTGTAATGTAGTTGAAAAAAATTTCAGAGTTACTGTTCAGGAAATTATCTTGGTTGGATTATGGAACAGGTGGTGGTCCCGGCTGCATGCACCTGTGCAAATTTTGAAGCTACTTGCTATGTCATTGATATAACAGTTCTTTGATTTTGCAGGCTGCTTTCAATTTCATTGCTGGGAAGTTGTATTTAACCTTTCATTTCTGTTTTCCCAGATTTTACTTAGAGGCGCCAATGGGGACGAGTTGAAGAAAGTGAAACACGTGGTCCAATATGGTGTTTTTGCAGCATATCACTTGGCTTTGGAGACATCTTTTCTTGCTGATGAAGGAGCATCTCTGCCAGAACTCCCGCTGAACACTCCAATAACCGTTGCACTTCCAGATAAACCATCAAGCATTGAGAGATCCATATCAACTGTACCTGGATTCACTATTGCTGCCAATGAAAAACCTCAAGGACTGCAATCTAGCAATGAACCACAAAGATCCAATAGCGCCCCTACTGCTAGTCTGGTCCCAACCATAATCAGTTCATCTGTTGACAAAGTACAAGCAGCAGATGGTCTCAGCACTCAATCCTCAGAATTCACCCAATGTCGCTTCAATTCAACTGAATTTCTTTCTGCTTTTCCTTATACGGTGAAAGCTGTATCAGATTCTTACCGAACATTTGAGGAAAAAAACATAATGGATTCTGGAGATTCTCTGGTGGCTGAAATTGCTCCAGTTAATAATGGTTTGGCTGCCATTGGTGATCAACTTAATATTAACGGTTTTGGGTCCTCAGATGGTGTTTCAGTGAACTTTTCCCAGAGTGATTTCAATGAAATAATCGCAACTCATCCACACAGTTCAGAGGTATCATCTGCACAACAAGATTCTAGAAGGAACCTTGAAGAGTCAGAACCTTTAAAAGAAGAGTTTCCTCCCTCTCCTTCTGATCATCAGAGCATTTTGGTTTCCTTGTCTTCCCGGTGTGTATGGAAGGGGACTGTCTGTGAGAGGTCCCATCTCATCCGTTTCAAATACTATGGGAACTTTGACAAACCTTTGGGTCGGTTTTTGCGTGACCATTTATTTGACCAGGTAAATTCTCTTTCTCAAATTCGTTATGTGGAAACAACTATTACATTTTGAACTTGACAGATTAATTATTCTCAGAGTTACAGCTGCCGTTCTTGTGAGATGCCATCAGAAGCACATGTTCATTGTTATACTCACAGGCAAGGAACCCTCACTATATCTGTTAAGAAGCTACCGGAAATACTCTTACCAGGTGAAAAGGATGGAAAAATCTGGATGTGGCACAGATGCCTGATGTGTCCGCGGATCAGTGGTTTTCCTCCGGCTACTCGTAGAGTAGTAATGTCAGATGCTGCCTGGGGTTTATCTTTTGGGAAATTTTTGGAGCTTAGTTTTTCAAATCATGCAGCTGCAAGCAGGGTGGCAAGCTGTGGTCATTCTCTCCATAGGGATTGTCTTCGTTTCTATGGGTAATATTGTTAATCTCTTCATCATGTTATGCTGTAAGTAATCATACAAATTCATATTGTCTACAGTTGCTACATGTTGTGAAAATAAAGCAATCATGGCATTTATGCAGGATCTAATACTGATAATTATTTTATAGACAATATTAAGCAAGATGTTAGTCAGGACCGTGTGGGGTTATATCTGCCAAAATACTGCTTTCTTCAATGTTCTTGTATATTTACTGAATTTATTGATCTATATGATTATCAAGCTTGTGTGCCCAAGTATGTCCATTCAGCATTGAATGCTAGTCTATAGGAGCAGAAAAGGAGGCATTCAACTTTGTAAACAAGTGTTCTCACTCTCACACTGCCTTTACATGTGCAGTTTCGGGAAAATGGTTGCTTGCTTTCGATATGCATCGATTAATGTTCTCTCTGTGTACCTTCCACCCGCGAAAGTTGATTTCAGCTCTGAGAATCAAGAGTGGACGCAGAAAGAAACAGATGAGGTGCAGTGATCCCCCTTTTGGACTTTTCATTATCTTACTCCTGTATATGGGTGATTTAATTGTCTTATTAACAGGTGGTCAATCAGGCAGAGCTTCTTTTTTCTGAAGTGCTCAATGCTCTTAGTCAAATATCAGAGAGACGATGTAAGATTGAGCAAAATAACAGTGGCATGAAACTCCCTGAATCAAGACGCCAAATTGCAGAATTTGAATTGATGTTGCAAAAGGAGAAGGTGGAATTTGAGGTTAGGCTTTCTATGCATGCTGATCTTCTAGTCTTTAGTTACACAAGCATCATATGTGAGCCATTGTGGACACTTATCATGTGAATAAGGACACTCTTTAAGTCACATTTAAGTACAAACTCTGCCCTAATTCTGTTACTTTCCTGTAACCAGGATAAGCCAAAAATTTTAATTTATGTAATGCTAGAGATTCTTAACTTTTGCTGAGATTTGCTTTTAAATCATTGAATGGGAATATTGCCACATTTTTTTAATAGAATCACAATTATGGAGTAGAATAATTAACAAATCTCTACACACAAAAGGCGTTGTCATTTGGTAAAAAGTGTTTTTAAAGTATTAGTATATTATTTTTTATCCTTTCCATTTTGTGAATTATCTTGTCTGCCTTTGTAGTTCACATCCATGTAACTACGGAAAGAATCTTCTGGCTTCTATAAAGTTCTCTTAGAAATATTTTTTTTCCTCAGTTATTTTTATCAAATTGTGTGTAAAAAAGTGCATATAGTTGGGACTAATATTAAATCCATTGCATCTTGTGGTTTCTACAATTTTTCAGAATTTTTTCTCAATTTTTTGTGTGAAAGTATTGTAGAAAAATGCTTGTAGTTTAAACTGTCCTTGTTATTATTTCAGGAGTCGCTCCACAAAGTCATGAACAAGGAATTGAAAAATGGGCAATCTGTTATTGACATTCTTGAGATCAACAGACTGCGGAGACAGTTACTATTCCAGTCTTACATGTGGGACAACCGCCTGGTCTATGCAGCCAGTTTAGATAACAACAGCTTCCATGATGGTTCAAACAGCTCAACTTCAGGACAGGAGGAGAAACCACTAGGGCCAGCTAATAGTGATAAGCTCATTGAGGAAAATGTTGATGCCAAGCTGCTTAAAGCCTCTAACCAGCAAGGAGGCTTTGGTAGCAACACAAACCAATGTGATGCAGATGGTCAAGAAACAGATGTTTGTCAAGGTCCCAGTCATGGAAAAGGAGGCCAAGCTAATCCTTTTGCCGCTATGCCTGCCCGTGATCTATCTGACATTAAGGAATCTGGTGGAAGTTATTTTAGGACCCTTTCTGATGGACAGGATCCTGTTATGGCAAATCTATCAGATACCCTTGATGCTGCATGGACAGGTGAGAATCAACCTGGAAGTGGGACATTTAAGGATGATAATAGTAGACTTTCTGATTCAGCTGTGGAAGAGTCTTCAACCACGGGTGTAGGGTTGGAGGGGGTAGGTTTGGAGGGCCATGTCGAAGACCAAGTTGGATCCAAAGTGTGCTATTCTCCTTCACCTGCATTGTCTACCAAGGACCTTGATAACATGGAACATTCTGTGAGGTGGCTAAGAATGCCCTTCTTGAATTTCTATCGTTCTTTGAACAATAATTGTTTAACAAGCTCTGAGAAGCTTGATAGTCTGAGGGAGTATAACTCTGTCTATATTTCATCCTTTAGGAAGTTGAAACTCCAAGATCAGGCTAGGCGGCTTCTGCCTGTGGGTGTGAATGACACGGTCATTCCTGTGTACGACGATGAACCCACAAGTCTTATATCTTATGCTTTAGCATCGCAAGGATATCATGCCCAACTAACTGATGAGGGGGAAAGAGAGAAAGAATCTGGAGACTTCAGTGCATTTTTAAGTTCATCTGATACGGCATTCCCCTCTTTCGATGAAACAAGTTCTGATTCTTATAGAAGTTTTGGATCTACAGATGAGAGCATCTTATCCATGTCTGGGTCACGAGGCGCTTTGATTTTGGACCCACTCTTCTTCACAAAGGCTATGCATGCCAGAGTTTCTTTTGGAGATGACAGCCCAGTTGGTAAGGCAAGATATTCCGTGACATGCTACTATGCAAAACGGTTTGAAGCCTTAAGGAGGGTGTGTTGTCCATCTGAACTTGATTATATAAGGTCTCTTAGTCGTTGTAAGAAGTGGGGAGCTCAAGGTGGCAAGAGCAATGTCTTCTTTGCAAAAACCTTAGATGATCGCTTTATCATCAAACAAGTCACAAAAACAGAATTGGAGTCGTTTATAAAATTTGCTCCTGCTTACTTCAGGTATCTCTCTGATTCAATTAGCTCAAGAAGTCCAACATGCCTGGCAAAGATTTTGGGAATTTATCAGGTGCTTATTCTTGAGACTCAAGTGCAAACTAGGCTAAAATGTTCTTGATTTTTGTTTTTGAAGTTCTCAACTCTTTTATAGACTGTCTTTATGTTGTCTGTCATTCATTCCTATGAAAATAGCTGTAAAAAGTGGTTGGAAGGAGTACAATTTTTGAGAATCCTAGCCTTTGTCACTTTTGCAGCTAATGATGGAGATCCTGCATGAACTTCATACAAATTATTAAATATGTTGCAGGCAACTTATTGCTGCTTTTTTTTTTTATGTTGAAAGGTTACATCGAAGCTTCTGAAAGGTGGGAAAGAAACGAAGATGGATGTTCTAGTTATGGAAAACCTTTTATATAGGAGGAAAGTGACCCGCCTTTATGATCTTAAAGGATCTTCCCGGTCACGGTATAATTCAGATTCTAGTGGGAGCAACAAGGTTCTGCTGGATCAGAACTTGATTGAAGCAATGCCAACCTCTCCCATTTTTGTGGGAAACAAGGCAAAGCGGCTGCTGGAAAGAGCTGTCTGGAATGACACTTCTTTTCTTGCAGTAAGTTTCAAATCTGTGTTTCTTTCGTGCTTTCCTTACATATCTATCTTGTTTTTTCGTCAATAGTATCTAGCTGGCTTTGGTTATTCAGCATTTGAAGCAGAAAAGTCTTTGTTGTCCATTTTTAATTTGTCATTGTTGCAAAACTGCAGTCGATTGATGTAATGGATTACTCATTATTGGTTGGGGTGGATGAAGAGAAGCACGAGTTAGTACTTGGGATAATTGATTTCATGAGGCAGTATACATGGGACAAGCATTTGGAAACATGGGTCAAGGCTACACGCATACTTGGCGGTCCAAAGAATGCTTCGCCTACTGTTATTTCTCCGAAGCAATATAAGAAGAGGTTCAGGAAAGCGATGACGACCTATTTTCTGATGGTCCCAGATCAATGGTACCCTCCCACTATCATTCCAAGTAAATCCCAATCTGATTTTGCCGAAGAGAACACACAAGGTGCGACTTCAGTTGACTGATATTGTGGGTCCGTGTTCTTGTACATTTAAACTTGAATTTTGGGATCTTCCCGCAATTTTTCTCTCATTCTTAATTTTTCCTTTCATTTTTTATTTTTTATTTTTGTTTTATGGAAATTACTACTGTAACCTTAGTTAAGAAGAGAGGCTTATAATTATTTGTTAGGAAATGCAGAACAAGGCTGTCATAGCCATGAGAGTCGGTTGGGGTTGTAATATTGGATGACCTTCCTTGAAATCGAAAAAAAAAAAAAATTCTTAGCGTTGCAACTTGTATATGTATTTCGAATTAATATTATGTCTTGTATTTTAGTGCTGATTCTCTATCATATTCACTGTTTTTTGGTCTATGTTTCCATGGTTGGATCTCTCTCTCCCTCTCTCTCTCTCTCTCTCTCACACACACACACATTTGCTTATTTTCCTTGAAAAGACTCGAGGTAGCCTGGTACTTTGTGAGGAATCAAGGAGGTGGGAATAGGGATATGTCTGGCAGTAAATGTCTGTCCAGCCTCGTTGGCCATTCTGATCTCTGTGGATCGAGGCGCCGTTCTTCTGCGTTGTAGCATAATGACCCTTTAGATTACTTTACTGAAATAGAGCCAATTAAATAAATGTTTTGCAAGTTGAAAGCTGGGTGAAACGAGCTCTGTTTTAGTAATTGCGTGCCAAATGATCTGCCGATTCACGGTTTCATCATTCTACCTTGGTAGTAGCATATTCAAATCTTTCTGGAGATTCTCTGATGCATGGTTTTTCCTTTTTTTTCTTTTTAGATATTCAAATTGTTTGATTTCTAGCATAGCAAATGAGTTTACTTCATCTCCATGATGAATGTCCTGGTTTATTTGGCAAAGCATTTTGTGCAAAGGCCATTCTTATGCTTTGGAATAATGATTTCTTTTTCCATTTTTTGCATTATAATTTGTTGGTAAGTTAATGAACGTGAGCTGCAACATTCTTGAAAGTCACCAAGTTGTGATTGAGTTGTTAGCTCAACAATCATGTCCTGTGTTTTCCAAGGTTCGTTTCTTGTGCTTCACTTTTGGCAAATTTTGTCAATTTAATGATAGCGTTGAGGTGAAGTACCAAGGGTTGAGGTGAATAGCAAGGCCATGTTTGTTTTTACGGTGACCCGTGTTTCCAAAAAAAAAACAAATTATTTTTTGCTTCACAGTTTCCATTACCTAAGGCGGCTGCAAATGATCAAGGGTGATTTTTCATAGGTCCTACTATTTCACTCTTATAGCTTTGAAACAGGATTAGTATTCGTTCTAGGAAGCTGCTTCTCGGGGGCGAGTGCGCATACATGTTCACTTCAGGAAAGAAAGAAGAGCAAGCAAATGGGAGAAAACTGAAATATTGATAATGCATAATGGAAAAGAGAAAAAAGGAAATGGTTCAACATAGAGACAATTGTTTTATTCTCGCTATTGACATTTTGTGATTGAAGAAGTGCTTCTCTTTCCAGTTTTGTTGGAATTTACAAGAGGTGGTCAATGATCAGCAAAATCTGTTAAAACCATTCTGATTGCAGTCCTCTTGCACAGCAACAACACCTTTGGCAATATTGTTAAACTCGCCACCATTAACAATCTGATGCAATCCTTGTTGAAGAAGATTGATGATCTCAGCATCCCTAAAGTGAATCAAGGTATTATTTATGTAATGTTTTTGTATCAAATTACAATGGAGGACTAAAACAACAAAGAGAGGTTAGTTACAGTATGCTACTTGGGTGAGAAAAACCAAACCTTGAATGATATGCTGAACTTGGAAGAGGCTGGTGAAAACGAGGGCCTTCATCGAATCCTTCACAAATTATCTCCCCACTGTCATCTCTATAACAAACTATGCCCTCAGCTTGATTCTCGAAAACCTGTTAGAAATTGACCAGAAAGTCATCAACAAACAATGTTTCAATGATCATAAATTCACTTCCGTTTAGTTGCATATGTTTATCTCTTGAATGACAAGAAACACGTAAGACAAGATACAAGTGTACCGGAATAATAATACCTTGTCTTTCAAGGAGGATCTGACTAGAAGTGTGGGTGCTTTCTTGAGTAGAATGTGACTACTCTGTTTAAGCATCCGAGATTTGCTTGCAGGCTTCAAAACAGGTCCTGATTTTTGAAAGGGGATGTGAGGAGAAGAAAAGCATGTTACAGCCATTGATCGTATGCTAGAAGAGCAGGAAGAAGATGAGAAAGAAAAGGAGTTTTTACCTCTCCTTCCAGGAATAGAATAATACCTTTTGATATTGTAGAGTATTCTGTAGGTCGAAAAAGGATATAAAATTGAATTATTGTCAGGTTTTGTCTTGTCAGCTTGCAATACAGAGGTAAAATCTATATATATATATATATATATAGTAGCTCATGAAATTTGAGAACCCTTGATTTGTCTTATAGTTCGGTGAAGCATGCTACCTTGTTCCTGATCCATAGCCTCACATTAATAAAGCTTCTTTATCTCTCTCCACGTCTTTGATGAAAGTGACATTATTCAAGGAGTCCACCAGAAAAATATACGTATGTATGTATGTATGTATGCATCTATGTATGCATTTGCATCCTATCAATGTTTATTTTTTTAAATGCCAAGCATGGGTCGACAAAGGGAATAGGGGAGAAACTAAAAGGAAAGGAACTTAGATGAGACATTAATAATTAAAGGTTGCGTACAACATTAACAAAAACATCCTCATTGAAACAGTAAAATTATGCCTTTCTCTTAAAAAAAAATATAATTGATATTCGAAGATAAAATGATCTTTTTTCATTTTAGAATTATTAAAAAGCATTTTGGTATTTTCACCGTTCTTTTATATAGTAAAATTATTTGAATATTCTTAAAAATATTAATTTTAATTTAGAAATAATTTTTTTTATTTTTATTTTTAAAAAAACAATATGATAACCCAATTTTGCGTGGAAACAAAGTTCCCCACGCATGACTTAAGGGTTTTTATATAATTATATAAAGATCTTTCATAATATTTATTTAACCTATGAGTAATATGATGATTTGATAAATAGCATATTATAAAAGTTAATTGTTTTGACACTTTTAGATCATGCGGGTAGATGGTTTTTGTTGTCAAAACTATTGTTTTGCTGTATCATTTGATTCATTTTAATATTATTTTTTTTTATGTGTATATGATGGTGATTCTATAGTTTAGTGCTAGATTGATTTTTTTTTTTTTCATTCTCTTTTCTTCACTTAGATTTGCATGTTGTCCTTTAAAATACTTATAGTAAGCCTTTATTTTATTTTTTTGGATTTATTACTTGTTTTTTTAATTGTAATTTTTTTATTTGAAAGAATTGTTTTGAATTAGAAATTATTTTTAGTTTCATCCTCCTTCAAATTTTTCATCTTTCAAATTTGGTTTTAATTCTTTTTATTATTATTTTTTTAATTTGGAATGATTTATAAAATTGATTTTTATTTATATCCATCCTTCTTAATTTTTTTTCTATTTAGTTTGATCATTATTTTTTTATTGTTATTTTTTTGTTTTGACAAGTTTTTTAAATTATTTTTTTTAATTTTATACTTTAACATTAAATTGGTTAGAAATTAAACTTTTTGATTGAATCCAAATATGATACTTCATGAGTTATGATTTTTATAGGTTTACTTGATTATTAATGTTATTAAATTAACTAAACTTATTAAAATTAAATCAATTTAATGACAAAGTCTCAAATTACTTTTACTTTTTTATAAATTTTAGTGTTACCCTAACTTTGTTCTTTTTATGTCCGAAAAAATTTAGTCTAGTTCAAGGTATTATGCTGGCTACCAATATAACTACTTTATTTAGGTTTTTTTATTTTTTAAAAATTGATTTTTTCCCTTTGGATATTTAATTTATTATAATTAAAAAAATTATTTATTTTAATATAAATTCCATAATTTTATTATAATCTCACACCCAACATCACAAATAAATTATTATTAAATTAAATTAATATATTATCATTTTAATTATCATACATTAAATTTTTAACCTCCCGGGTTACTGTGGCCAAAAAGGATGGTGATGGTTCGAAATTTCAATTTTATTAAAGTAATTAACACGGGATGTGGGGGCAGCCTCCGCGAAATTCAAATGGACGCTGATCTAATTGGAGAAAGGAAAAGGAAACGGAAAGACAACTTGTATCACTAGCAAGGCATCACGTTGACTTTTTCAATGAAAAACATCATGTACCCTCCCATCAATCAGTTTCAATGTATATTTTATTTTTAAAAATATATTAACATAATATTTTTAAAATTAATAAATCAAAACTACCTAAAAATATAAAAAATAATTAAAAATTTTAATTTTAAAAATTAAAAAACAAACAAGCTCATAATTTAATTATTTTTACATAAATAATTCATAAATAATATTTTTTTATAACTTCTCTAATTTTCATTACATCAAATAAAGTGATACATCATGATCAAGCCTTGCATGTGATGGAGCCACCTCCGTTAACCTTCCAAATAATCTTAGAACAAGCCTTGCATGTGGTGGAGCCACCTCCATTAACCTCCGTTAACCTTCCAAATAATCTTAGAAAAAGGAAAAAGTTCCACAAATCAATGATACAACAAAAATAAATTATTCAGTGTGAGAAAAGTCATTATGTCTGCTTTCTTAATAATAAAAAATAAGAATATAACTCTAAAATAAATATTAAATTGATTAATATCTAATAAAATAATATCTCAAATATAATTTTATTTAATTAATTATATTTAGTTTTGATAGCCAGACACGTGTTGTTTTTAGTTATGGCATCAAGATTATTTTTTATTCGATTTTTTCCTATTAAAACAACCATATCAAGTTTTCATAATTCAAAAAAATTTAAAACAAAATCGGTTTGAATTGACCTATTTTAGTTTGATTCGGTTTAGCTTTTTAATGTTAATATCTGAAATAAAAAAGCTATATTATTTTTTGGGTGCTCTTAGGATGATCTAAATGGTGTGGATATTGGTTTTAATGGCCGAAAATAATGGTTTGATGGTGTCTATGGTAAGACATTAGAACCAAATGAGAAAAAGAGGCTAACAGAGACATGGAGGGCGGGGTTAAAAAAATGAAAATAAGGTTATGCTATATTGTTAGAATAAATAAGTAAAGTCTTTTCAAAATAAAACAAGTCATAATGATCCAAACACAAGTTTCAATTAATTTGGTGATCAGTTAAGTACAGTTAATGCTTACCCCCCTCTCTGCTCATCATGTTGTTATAAGAGTTATTAATATCAAGTTCTTGTAACGAAGATGGCCCTTAAAGACTTCATTTTAGATGTATGAACATAATAAAGAAATAAAAGAATTGGTAGCTAGGCATAGCAATAGCAATACTGTGTGGCGTTGCTTGTTAACACAGTTGAGATCTTAGTAATTCTTTATCTTTACAGTTGAGATGTAAATTGAAATGTTGGGTTTGATGTGTCACTTATGGGAGCTTAGGTGGGGTTGGTTAATGTTGCTTAGATATGGTGATGGCTAATGAAGATTTATAATACTGATTAAAGAACGAAGAATTGTTTGTAACTATGGACTCATTAGTGTTATTTGTGAAATGTGAAAGGTTGTGTTGCTATGAGGAATGAGGTGGGTGGCTACTAGGGTTAGTTACTTACTAGGTAAGGGTGTTCACGGTTAGGTTCGGTTCGGTTAAGTTTAGATTTAAAAAACCAACCGAATCGAGTTATATTAGTTTTGTGAAATATTAACCGAATCGAACCGAAATCCGGTTCAAACCCAACTAGTTCGGTTCCATTAAATTTGGTTTTTTTGGTGAAAAACCGAGAAACCTAATCCCATCATCAGGAAACCTAAAAATTCAACAAATCATGAAGTTAACAAAATCAATAGCAAACTTGAACTTATTATGAAGTTAGCATTTCTACCCAACAACAACAACCGTGTTTTCACATTGAAGCTAACCTTGTAACCTATGATATATTTATATCAAAATTATTTCATAACCTAGGAGAACATGCATTGATTAAGAAAAGGTTTCAAATCAAATAGCCTCACAAGAGTTTGAAACATTATTTAGGAGCAAATGAGCAAAATCTAAAAAGTAGAATTAAACTCTATCTTGCATGTTATAGATCTTGATTTGTAGATCTATAAAAGTTAAGGGGGGTTGTGACAGCTTGTTAACATAGTTGAGATCTTGGTAATACTTTGTCTTTATAGTTGAAATGTAAATTGAAATGTTGGGTTTGAAGTGTCACTTGTGGGAGCTTGGGTGGGGTTGGTTAATGTTGCTTAGTTATGGTGATGGCTAATGAAGATTTATAATACGAATTGAAGAATGAAGAATTGTCTGTAACTATAGACTCGTTAGTGTTATTTGTGAAATGTGAAAGGTTGTATTGCTGTGAGGAATGAGGTGGGTCGCTGCTAGGGTTAGTTACTTACTAGGTAGGGGTGTTCATGGTTAGGTTCAGTTCGATTCAGTTTAGATTTAAAAAACCAACTGAATCGAGTTATATTAGTTTTGTGAAATATTAACCGAACCGAACCGAAATCCAGTTCAAACCCAATTAGTTCGGTTTTTTTGGTGAACCAAAAAAACCAAGAAACCTAATCCCATCATCAAGAAACCTAAAAATTCAACAAATCATGAAGTTAACAAAATCAATAGCAAACTTGAACTTATTATGAAGTTATCATTTCTCCCCAACAACACCAACCATGTTTTCACATTGAAGCCAACCTTGTAACCTATGATATATTTATATCAAACTTGTTTCGTAACCTAGGAGAACATGCATTGATTAAGAAAAAAATTCAAATTAAATAGCCTCACAAGAGTTCGAAACATTATTTAGAAGTAAATAAGCAAAATCTAAAAAGTAGAATTGAATTCTATTCTGCATATTATACATCTCGATTTGTAGATCTACAAAAGTTAAGGAGGGTTGTGACAGCTTGCACTGAGTAAAGAGGGAAGAGAAGTCATGCCTACTATAGATCTAGATTTGTAGATCTACAAGAATAGAGGAGGATCACGACAACTTGCACAAAAGTAAAGAAAGAAAATAAACCACAGAGATGGAGCAGTAGGTTTGTGTTCGGCCAGAAGTAAAGAGAAAAGGAATGAAAAAGCACAAACACATAACGCAGAGTAATTAAAAACTTGAAAGGAAAAAAGAAGAATGAGTTTTGAGGTGGAGAGGTGGTTTGCAATTTGCACATACAGCGGCTTTTTGTGAGGACAGGGGAAAGGGTGAGTTATGTTAGGGTTAGGCAAATTAACTATTTATACCCTTGCATAGATGGAGGTTTTTTAGGATTTTTTGGTTTGTCCTGTTCGGTTTGCTTGTTTTACTTTAAAACTAAACCGAACCAAACCTGTTAAAATTTATGGTTTTAAAAATCAGTTTAGTTAGTTTTTCATTTCAATTTGGTTTTTCAATTAATATTTCTTCTGTTTTCTCGGTTTTTTTGGTTAATCAATTTTTTTGAACACCCCTATTACTAGGTTAGAAAGTTTCATCTTTTTTATTTACAGTACTAGTTTTTAATATGAACTGATTCAATTCGGTTGGAGTTGACTAGTTTGATCCTTATAAAATTGAAACAAAATCGGCAATTTTTTTAAATATTTCAATCGATTTAATCGATTTTTATTCATGGTCCGGTTATCTCGGTTTAATTGGTTTTTTAGTTTTTTGCTCACCTCTAATCTCAAATACTTGGAAGGTTCTTTGACTTAATGGGAAAAAAAACTCGGGTTTTCATTCATTTTCGACCCATAAAAATACATTAAAAACCTAAATAAATTCCTTTATAACCTTGAATAAGCTAAAAATTAGTTTAAAAAAATCAACTTGAATCCAAAACACTTCCTAACCTTACATCTACTATTTTAGACAAGATAAAAGCAAAAAAAAAAAAAAACCTTAATAGAACTTTTTTTATTGAAAAAAATCTTTTAATATCAAATTGATTTTTTTATTACTAAAATAGGGCCAACTAACACCTTTTTCTCCTTTTCTATTTTCTAGCAACTCCATCTCTTCTCTTTCTAGCTAAGAGAATGAAATGCAAATAATATAAATCTTATATCAAAATATAAAAATCTCATTAAAGATTAAAAATTAAAAAACAAACTTTGGGGGCAAAAAAGCTAAAAACACGCCTCAAATATAATATTTAAAAAAAAATAAAAATTTATTTCAAATTTATTTTTAAGTTTTAATTATATATTTAATCAAGAAAATTAATTTTGATTTTACCAAATCAATATGGATTTCATATGAAATCTTTTTTGAACATTGTAAGAAATCTTTGTGAAGAAAAATTATTGATCCCAATCCTAAATAAATTGAATTTGAAAGGATTACATTAAGAAAAAAAAAACATTATTCTAGTTCACAATATATTGTCTATAAAAAACAGTATTTACCCATACTTTTTAAGTTTCTATTTATATTTATAAACAAATCCACTTTCTTATCTATAAAGACAAGTATTTTTCGTGCAAGTGGGTCCTTGATTTTCAGAAAGACAATTCCCCATTTGGCCTTTGGTTTTCAAATTCTTCTAAATTTATGTTTTGAGATCAAATATTATTCACACAGATTGAAAGATTCTATATTGATTTTGAGTTTACAACTCTGTAACAATGATCAATTAAACACTTACTTATAAGATTAATTTAGCAAAGTGGTTAATATCATTCAATTAAAATGCCATTTCTTTTATTTTCACGAATAAACCTCTATTATCCAGAAATAATTCTACTTTCCAAACAAGCCTATTAAAAAGGTTTGGAAATATGTACTAACTTGTATTTTTAAAATATTTTAAAACATTATTAAAAATTAAATTTATTTATATTTTAAATTATTTTAATATGTGAAAAAAATATTATTAAAAATTAAATTTTTTTATATTTTAAATTATTTTAATATGTGAATTTGAAAAATAATTTTTAAAAAATAAAAAATATTATATTAATATATTTTAATATAAAAAATATTTTAAAAAATAATAACAACCACGTCTAAACAGTGTGGGACTGTTCTTGCATCGGCAGATTCAAAACACTCCGTTTTATTCAGCCCAAAAACGCCACCGTTGAGGAAAACGAATCACGAAACGTTTCGGACTTGCTGTCTTGTGAAACAAGTCCAGAGAGCTCAACCCATCTGACTATCTCTACAAAAGCAAAGCAGCTCTTTCTCTCAAGAGCAAGAAATTGTTAAGCAATTTAGATCCAATCAAAGATGTTTCTCACAAGGTAATGAATAAGCTCCATTATTAGTTCCCTTTCATAAAAAATCTCCCTTCTTTTTTTATCTTTTTCTTTGACGATTTGTGTTTGATGTTTTAAAATTTTGAAAAAAAGGACCGAGTATGATAGAGGAGTCAACACTTTCTCTCCAGAAGGAAGATTGTTTCAGGTTGAATATGCTATTGAAGCCATCAAGGTAGCCCTCTAAACCCCTCTTCAAAACCCTTTTCTGTTACCACTGAAAAAGTTCTTATCTTTTTTTTTTTATCTTTTGATATTTCACTCAAATCCCATTACTGAACGTTCGATCTTATGCATCTTATTCGGATAGAACAGGATTGTTTTGTGAATTTTTCAACTGGGTTTTGAAGGATTAGTCTTGTTAACGGCGTTATCGTATAAGTTTTCACCATGATATTTTTAAAACCACAGGATGTGGCAAGTTTTTTGGGGTTTTCTATATGAAAATAATTAAGAGACCCGTGAATGTACTTGGTAGTTTCTCTATTATCGACAGTATTTTTATTGGTTGTGGGTACTAATAATTCATAGAAGTAGATATTGATGGCTAGCTATAATTTGAACTAATTAGCTTTTAGGAATGTCCTTTAAATATATGAAGTGGTTTAAATTATAAGTCCTTCAATCCATATAAATAAGCTAAAAAATGTTAATGATTGGATATATTCACGTGTTTGTAAGAACTTGGAGAACTGTTTTTCTCCTCCTTTTTGTTATATGTTTATTCTAAAGCAATAAGATTTCAGATTATCTAAGTAACCTATGGAGTTTTTAATTATATGGGCTGTTTGGTGTGACAATATGAGTTTGTGAGGAATTCCCATTGCCATGTTGATGCGTTATAACCCATGGTCAGAATACGTGATTAACAACACATTCACTATGAGCCGTCTCAACGGGAAAATTTTCAGTTCTCCTTTCTAAGAAACCTGCAAAATTGTTGACTTTTTAGAAATCTTTAGTGATCTTGATTGTTTGTATTTTTAAACTTCTACTTCATAATGATGCCTTTGTTTGGCCTCCCCTCGCCTCCCTTTCAATCTTCTCTCTTCATGGTCTTCATGAGGTTGAGCTGGTTTTTACATGATTGAAAATAAAGTTCAGTTTTATTTTAATCACAGCTCGGTTCAACTGCAATTGGTTTAAAGACGAAAGAAGGTGTTGTGCTTGCAGTTGAGAAGCGTATCACTTCACCTCTGCTGGTTTGTCTCTTTCTCCTTGCATCCACTTTTCATTTTATTATATTACATGTTTGGTTCACTTCTGATTTGATAAACCTAAGAATGGATCGACTTTATATGCCAGTTTGATGATTTCCTTTGGTTTGTTTCTAAGAATGTATTGTTTTGAATTTCCACTATGCATGGTTGCATACTGGAGTGACTGTGAAATGAGACTTGTGGATCTGGACTTTATAACACATTCAATGAAGTGGTAGTTCTTTATATTTGACTATTGACTCCTGAAGAGCTTTATAAATTAATAACCGAAATCCGTCATGATGCATAAGCTCTGGAAACTTTTCCATGTTCCATGATATATTTGCAGCAATCCTAATATCTGATTGATAACTCATATTCGGGAGAAGTGTTCCTGCAGTCCTGCTATTTTTTATGTAATAGGTTTGTCTTGGTTGTGTTGAAAGTACACTCTAACTTAGTCATAGAGAACTTGTTTCTTGGTCACACTTGGTAATGTTTAAAATGTAGATGAGTATAGCTTTATTTCAGTCATCATTCTGTTCAATTCATTTTTTCAGGAGCCCAGTAGCGTGGAGAAAGTCATGGAAATTGATGAATGTATTGGATGTGCTATGAGTGGACTAATTGCAGATGCTCGTACACTTGTTGAGCATGCCCGGGTTGAAACTCAGGTATAAGTTAATTGTAATTGTTTCTGCTGCTGCCATGATTTGGGCACGGTGAAATTGCTCCTCCACTTATTTCTTAAAAATTTATTCTTCAGAACCACAGATTCTCGTACGGTGAGCCTATGACAGTGGAGTCTACAACACAAGCACTCTGTGATCTGGCCCTGCGATTTGGTGAAGGTGATGAAGAATCCATGGTAATAGTTGTTTCCCTTTTGATAATTTTTTTATATGAGCTCTCAATTCTTCATTTATGATATTCTTTTTATCGCCAATTCCCAAGCTACTGCTGTTTTTATTCATTATGATGTGCCCCTATTGGGTAAAGATGTTAAAAATCCTTTTTCCTTTTACTGGCAAAGTTGTTTGATCATTTTCATGTATTTGTCTTTTAAATTCAATTGTGATGCTCACCCTCTCTATGTATACCATATTGGAAAATACATGAACCGTTCCTTATTGCTAAATACTAGAAATGTGTGATCACCATTGTTCGTTAAGCTGCTATGGTGCATCTATTTATCTTCAAGTGGGTTGTCTTGAAAATGCTTACACTGCCAGATCCTCCTATGCTCTGGGAAGATAAAAGAAAAAAAAAAAAGCAAGTTTCTGTTCTTGCCACTTTGACATGCAAATGATTGTTATCCAAACAATTTTTCATGCCATAATCTAGGTTGAACGTGGAGATATCAATATTATATGCTTTATTCTATGTTTTTACATATGAAGATTTTTCTCCTTTGCAGTCTCGTCCATTTGGGGTGTCTCTTCTCATTGCTGGTCATGATGAGAAAGGACCCAGCTTGTAAGTATTACTAATTTGTTTTTCTGTGTTAGATTCATTTCAAATAATTACATTACCACAAGTTACAATGGCTGTAAATTAGTTTTCCATTTGGTTTGGACACTTTCTAGTTGATACATAAACAGTGATTACGGGACTGGTCGTTGTTTTATTGAAGGTATCCCCTTTTTCCTCTTTTATTTGAATTATCTTGTGGGACCTTAGTCCTAGGCCCAAAATAGGAGCATTTACCACCATGGGAACTACTGATTTCAAATACATATCAAGTCAACTACCTATAATCTCTCTTTGATCTCCCCCCCCCCCCCCCCCAAAAAAAAAAAAAAAAAACTCTTGTGGTTGAGTTCACCTATCATTTTTTATTCCCTTTCCTCCATGCCTTTTTAGCTGCAAAACATGTTATATTAACAGCACAGTATTACTTGTGTTTTTGCTTCTCTTTGGCCTAAAACAAGGAACTTCCATTATGCAGGTACTACACAGATCCATCTGGCACGTTTTGGCAGTGCAATGCAAAGGCTATTGGTTCAGGTTCAGAAGGCGCAGACAGCACTCTGCAGGAGCAATATAACAAGGTATTGCTGCTTAGATTCATATTTGCCTCTTTCCCTTCCTTGGAACACTAAAAGACTTGGTAATACAATGACCAATGGAGTTTGAATGAAAAGGTTGCTGAATGGTTGCATCTTTCCAAATGATAATGAGTTGTCATCCTTGCTAATGAACAAGTTTATTAGCCTTCTTAATTGTCATCTATCATATCTTTTACTTTAAATTAGAAGTTGGAATAGAGATTGATTTTGGTAATCATGTGCAGGACCTCACTCTTAAAGAAGCTGAGACAATTGCTCTTTCTATTCTAAAGCAAGTCATGGAAGAAAAGGTTAGAACCTTTATTCTGCGTAGTAAAATGGGAGATTTGTGTGTATTTATGCATGCAATACCTCTTTATCCGTTTCCACTTAAAGTTCAATCAATTGAGCTGTTTAGTTGTATTGTTTACACTTTACTTCATTATCATTAACTGGTTTCTGCTAATAATTTCAGGTGACTCCCAACAATGTCGACATTGCCAAGGTGGCACCTGTATACCATTTATACACCCCTGCTGAGGTGGAGGAAGTCATTAGCCGCCTTTGAAAACAACGTTAATTTCCTTATGATACCCCTTCCCTAAATTTTGCTTGAACAGTTCAATTTTTCCTCTAAACTGGGCTAGATTATGGGATTTGGATCACGTGGTGACTCCACTTGAGTGATAAATGTTTTATTTTGACCGGTAACTGGTGTGAGTCGATGTTTTTCTTCAACTTTAAGGTCAATCTGGTGTGAATCAACGTTATTCCTTCAACTTTAAGGTCAATCTTTTCAAACGTTTAGGGATGGCAAGGGATATCTATGTGGAACGAGTAAAAAATTTAGATGTTTTTATCAGAAACATATCCATCGGATACTAATATTTTGTTAGATTATGATTTATTACATTAAAAAATAAAATAGTAATATATGTCTATTCGATTGGAAAAATTATAAATATTCAATGTATACATTCTGTATGATATAACTATATGTCTTAGGTTTATCTTATTATTAATTAAATAAGATGATTATCCTTTATTAAATTTAGATTAATGGGCTGTTTGAATTATCCTTGATGTCAGTATTTATTAAATTTAGATTAATGGGCTGTTTGTTTTTATGTTTTAAAAATATTTTATCTTTTTACTTCAAATTAATTTTTTTGTATTTTTAAATTATTTTAATGGAATAATATCAAAAATAATTTTTAAAAATTTATATTTTTTTAAATAAAAAAACTTAAAAAAATAACAATAACTATACTTTCAATCACCCTCTCAATAAATTATCATCCCCGCGTACAGGACATCACGTGCTCTCTGTGTACAGCAGACGAGCAAGGATCGTTAGCCCCATCAGATGTTTTCAAATGGTGGTACAATATCCGGCTGTTATGATATTGCAATTGGTAAGACAATGTTTTTTTTTTTTTTATCATGGCATTTCGTATTCTTCGATGCTTTGCATTAAATTCAGTAACTGGACATATAAAATATGTAAACAATACATAGACGGTAGAATGTAGCTGCTAACAAAAATATACATCACAGGACGATGCTTAAGAAAAAAAAGAAATCAATGCTTGAGGGGCAAATAGCTTATAGATTAAACATGTTGCCTGGTTTTATTTGTTATCAGACATGACCGACGAAGGCCAGAAAAAAATCCGGCCAATTAAAGGAACTGACGAACCGTGAGCAGGGACGGACACAACATGTCAAGATTTAGAACTTGACACCACCTTCATATAAACCTGCAATACCACAGACCATGCGCTATATACATTCACATGTCCATGAGGACGTTAGGTAGTTGGGGCCTGGGGGCGTGTATTATTTGCAAGAGAATGAAGAGGATGCAAAGATATTATCATTATTGAGCCCAATTGTGCTGCAGAAAGATCTCTCAACTTCGTTTTCAAGAAATGTGATTACAATCCAACATATCTTTCACGATCACAAAGGGAAACACTTCGATGGAGGAACAATGAAGAAAAACCTCTATATATCCTTCCAAGAAAAAAAATTACAATGTATCACGGTAACATCCATCGTTGTATTAAAATCATGGGCTACTATCTTATTTTGTAACTTTTCCGAGTTTGAAATGCAAAGATCCTTCAATCGCGAAACTCATCCATGAAACTCTTGTGGAACTCTGTGAGACGGGAGACAACTGCTGGAATCTTATCTTCTTGAGGTAGTATGGTGCACCTAAAATGCCAAGTGCCCGGAAGCTTTCACGAAAAACATCAATTCAAAGGATGAGTCAAAAGAATGATGGAGGAGAAGATAGAAAAAAAAAAAAAAATTTCGCACAATTATTGAACTAAGTTAACAAACTCACCTGCCCAAAGCCAGAACCAGTTTTATTTTTTTTTGCACAATTATTGAACTAAGTTTACAAACTCACCTGCCCAAAGCCAGAACCAGGAACAAAAACAATTCCAGTGGCATTGAGTAGACGGCGACAATAGAAGTTATCTGGAGCTGTTTTTGCAGCTTCGGCAGTTTTAATTGCCTTTTCAGGCAAGCGGATGCAGGGGAAGAGATACATTGCCCCTTCTGCTTTGTTGCAAGTTACACCCTCTAGATTATTGAATGCGACTTCCAGCGTCTAGCATTATGTAACAAATGATTATCTATACTTTTTTTAGATAAAGAAGTGGGGAGAAAAAGGAGAGCATGCTTAACAACCAAGCAATTTTTACTAGCTGTACGTCAGCAAAGCCCAAAGTATAGCGCACACATCTACTATACATAAAGTACAAAGAGAAGCATAAAAGAGTCACTAACACATTTTTTACTCAAAAATTGTATTACCACAAATTTGCAATTACTTCAAAATTCAGTTTATTCCTCGTAAATTTAATATTTTATCTTGACTATGTTAACTAATGCATCAAATTGGCTGCTGCATTGAACTGACCTTTGCACGTCTCGCTAAAGATGAGAGGATTCCATCTTTTTCAGCAGAGTATGATTCATATGATTCATCTCCGACCTGCACACATAACGCATGGAGATCAGACATGATATAAAATATGTAAAATCTTAAAGAGTTCTTTCTTTTCCCTCTGTGTTCTCGCTAACAACACGGCACAAAATGTGTTTCCAAGTTTGTCAAAGCTTAGGCTGGTCTAATCCTGGATTATAAATCCAAATGTCACAAGCATAGGAAAAATTTAAGTTACTAAAAAAATTTAACCTTAGGCGGGCTCATGACAAGACTTGCAAGAATTTGACCAGAAATGTTGGAACACAGATTCACAGATGCAACTTTGTATATTTGCTCTCTTATTCCAGGACCAACCCCAGTGCCTCCCATGTACCCTCCTCTCTTTCCACACTCTCCATAGTAACCTAAAACATTACAAACGACACATGTTCACATATTTAATCAGAAAAGTGCAGGATCTCTTAATTTTAACTTATAAATCAATCTTACCTTTAGAGACAGACTGAAAAGATACTAAAGATATATCCTTTTCACCATATCCCATAGACCGAGCAACCTTCTTAAATGAGTGGAACTCTTTCTCAGGAACATAAACATTTTCCTGATAAACCTGGATGAAATTCATTGTATAATTATTGGGTCAATCAACCTAGACATAGTAAGAAGTCAAGAATGTAACACTAGTTCAAAACTATTGGCAAGCACCCACCTCATCTGCAAGAAGGACAAGGCCTTCTTGCTTGCAAAACTCCACAATCCCCCGCTGATTATCCTCTGCAAGAACCTGAGGCATGGACAAAGGAAGTTAAATTATTCAAGCCAGCCAGAAGTTATTGGCTCCTTTGTAAGAACGGTATTTACAAAGTTTTAAACTCTCGCTCATTTGAAAATCTTATCCATTTTCTGTAAAGCTAATTACTGTTTACCTGCCCTGTTGGGTTTCCTGGATTTATCACAACCAGGGCCCTAGGGGTAATTCCCTTGGACTTTGCATCTGCCAACTGCTTCTTAAGCTCAGAAACTTCCAAGCCCCACCCAGTTGCTTCATCAAGATAGTAGGGAACCTGAAACAAGTATAGAGGGCTTACAGCCATAAGTCACCTACCACTAAAGACACCAGGATATCTAGCCGAATAACTTCGGACAAATAGCATTTTCATATAAAAGACACATACCAGAGCACCACCATGGAGAGCAATTGAAGCAGAGTACAGGGGATACTGAGGAATGGGACAAAGTATGCCATCTTTCTCTGATCGCATCAGTAACTGCATCATCATGTGGACCTGGCAATAAACAAACACATTGAGTTTCATTTGAAGCAAGTACAATACATACCAGTCTCTTTCTATACGGGATTAAATGTTACCGCTGGACTTGCACCATCTGTCAAGAAAATATCATTTGGATCAGCAGGAAAGCCATCGCGGGCTTCAATTCCAGCAGCAATTGTATCACGCAGTCCTTTGATTCCCTGATGTGGAGAGGGAAATATGAGTCATGTTCTACACAAATATTCCACTTGAATGGAACTTTTTAAAGTCCACAAGGTGAGAGCTTCGATTATAACCTGGCTGTGACTATAAGCACCAGTGGCCCTTCCAGGAATTTGATCAAGAATCTGCCAAGCTCTCTCTATGGCATCAGCACTAAAAATATTCACAGAAATGTATCAGGTATCCTACAATATTTCACTAAATCAATAAAAATGGAGAGAGTTCTTGTATAAAATCTAAACAATTAAAAAAAAGGCAGAATCAAGAATTCAAGGTTAACTTGCATACCCTAAATGGTTCTTAGTAAAGGAAAAATGGTATGCTCTTCTTTCTTCAATCATGGTGTAAACAAGTATAAAGAGAAGTTCAATGATCGCATGAGAAGTTTCAATACCTGAACAAACCCTGAGTTTCACTTCTGTCCAAAATAGAAGGATGGTCGCATAATGCAAGAACCTAAAGCGAAAATAATCAACAAGGAGAAACACCCCAATTGAACACATCACAGTACCCTATAAAGCACCACAACATACTTACCTCACGGAAAAAGGTGATAGGCTGCTGACCAAGAGACTGAGGATTTCCAATATTGCAGTAAAGTATCTGCCACAAGATGATAAACAAATCAAAATGAATCCTTTAGGGAATATCAGTTGAAAGAAGACATGCATGTAGCATCTCCTTTTACTTCTTTTTTTAATAGGAGTTGATCAAACACATCTTATATTATCTTGGTTGAAACAGAATGCCAATTCCTAGAAAAGTGAAAATCCAGCAAGTGAAATCTGCTTTCTGAAAAATCCAGAAGTGCAGGAAATTTCCTTTGAATCTTGTCACGAACAAAAAAAAAAAAAACCAACACAACACCACAAGGAAATTTCCTTTGAATCTTGTCACTAACAAAATAAAAAAAAATAAAAAAAAAGCAACAGAACACCACACATCAATAGCATCGAAAAAGAATTGAGGATCAAAAACATTAATCTACCTTAGGCAGCTTAACCGTGCTAGATAAATACCATGTTTACAAACCCAATAATAACAAAATGTAAAGATAAAAGCTACACACCTCATCAAAGGGGTGGGAGCCTGGCTTAGACTTTAACTCTTCTTGTAACGCCTGTTTAAGATGAAGGAAAATTCATGATCACGTCCAGTACATAAAGCTCCTTTAATAAAGTCACAATAAGTAAAAGCGCAAGCTTCAAATAGAAACATGCTGCCCTTTCTAACTTTAAAGTGCATGATACAGCCAATCATGTGAATTACCTGTGCAAGGGTGACAATCTCGCCACGGACAGCATATTCACATTTTAAAACCTGGGAAACAGAATATCATAGTTAACAAAGGAATGCAAGAGAGTTCAAGAAAAGTTAGCAATAACCAAACACTCAAGAATTCTTTAACCAAGGAATATCAGGAAACAAAACAAAAGGGGAACAAAGGAATGCAAGAGAGCTCAAGAAAAGTTACCAATAACCAAACACTCAAGAATTCTTTAACTTTAGAGCAGGGTTAAACGCTCCTTGACTACAGTAAAAATAAATATTGGTGTTTTTTCAGGTGAATCAAAGTGAAGCATTTATTTTTTTTCCTTAAATCGATAGTGGATAGCTAAGCTTTTTTTTTCCTTAAATCGATAGTGGATAGCACAGAAAGAGCTTTTGCATATTCTTAATCAGATTCTATAAAATATGATAATGTCACTAAGCAAAATTAAAAGTTTGCAATAAATAAAGCAATAAGATTTGATAAGATAAACATAGAAAGGATCGCTAGGCCTATGTGCTTTGCTTACTGGACTTCCAGTTTGAAGCATGAATTAAGGTTCCAATCTATTCGACCATTTTTAATGCATAAATGAGCAAAACCAAAAAAAAGGACACATTCATGTATGTATCCATAAAAGAAAAGGCAAAGGCAAATCAAGACAACCCAATAGCCAGGAAAGGAATCTAAAATAACAAAGACAAACAGAAAAGACAAACGAAACACTAGCATAGACCTAGAGCATATAAAACTCAATAAAACAAAAGAGGGAAAAAGAAAAGGAAAAACCCAGATGAAAAATCCAACCAAAATCAAGAACCAAACAGCTAATCAATAAAAGAAACAGCAGAATTGATGTTGAAAAGAAAAGAGGGCACCTTGGGATTAATGTTATCAAGAGAAACAGGAGGCATGGATGAAGGAGGGGGAGGGGGAGATTCAAGAACGGAGGTAGAAGACAGGAAACGTGAAGGAGAAGAGGCTAAAGGACGCAGCAGCAGCACGTTCCAATGATTTTGACAGGAGCAGTTTGAAAGGGCTTTAGCTGACCCAATAACGGATCTCCACATCCTCTTATATAATGTTCAGATGTTACTTGAATGACAGGAATGAAATATCACACACAAAAGAACTATGACTACAAGAAAGCACGAGAGAGTTGGGGGGGCAGAGAGAGAGAGAGAGAGATGTGTCTTTTCAGGGGAAAAAAAGTCGGACCCAATTGTCTATGGAACTACTTTCGAAAATGAAACAAACAAGTTCTGCCCTTTGTCTGGTCTTTCAGTTAAAGATTTTTAAAAAACAAAATTAGCAAAATAAGTTTAGAGTTTTGACATCATAATACCGCATGAAAAAAATTTAAAAAAAATAACATATCTTTACCTTATCACTAAATATATTATTTTCAAATATAAAAAAATAATTATTACATTCCATAAACAGACATTTAAACATATTATTTAAAAAAAAAACAACATATTTTCATTTTAGCACTAAATATATTATTTCTAAACATGATAAGAATACTGCATTTCATAAAAATTACATTTAAATATATTATTTTTCTAAAAACATAGCATGTCATGAAAATTGAATTTTTCTCAAGATTAAAGAACATATATACACATCAACATCTTCTTTTTTAAAAAAAAAAATTGATGTTTCTAGCTCCTATCTTTATAAGATATCAAACTAATTTTTAAAAAAAAAAATATTTTTGATATTATTATATTAAAATAATATAAAATTATAAAAAAAATAATTAAAAGTAAAAAAATTAAAGATTTTGAAAATTATTTTTTAAATGCAAAACTAGACGCTCTAAAAAACCCAGCAAATAATTGTTTTTTTCCCCCTTGAAACACTAAAAAATCAATGTCATCCTAATTTTTAGGCATTCTTAAATATTTTTTCGTTCAAAACTCTTTGTTGTCACCAATACCATATTGTCATCACCACCCCAACTATTTTTCTAGCCCTACAAGCAAGGTAAGCATTCTATATTGCTATGAATTTATGGTTAGTTTAATTCTAATTGAATAATCATTTAGATTGAATTTAGGATTTATTGAGTTAATGATAAGTTAGTTATGAATACCATTAATTAGGGTTAATTTAATATAGTTAAATATTAAAATAAATTATGTTAATTACCTCAATTAATTATGTTTTGCATTTAATTTTAGATAAGTTGTCGAATTATAGATTTTGCGTGGATTATTGGAATCAGTTAATAATATAATTAACTACATTCGATGGTTTAATGCAATCGAGCTTGAATGTGGTAGAATTATGACAAATTATATATTGTGTTAAATTATTGATAAGTTGACGAGTTTGATATTTTCTTTAAATTATTTTAATTTATTATGAATTTGGGTTTGATTCAATGCAATTAAGTATGAAGATATCAATCAAATTTGGTATTGTAAATCATATTTTATTTTGATCAAATTTGCTTTTACATTATTTGTTTGGAATTTGATTGAATTTGCTAAGAAATTTGTCAATTAAAAACAAGATAATATAATTTAGTTAGGATTATATTCAACATGTTATAGGACATTATATATGTGTATATATAATGTCCTATAACATATTATACCAAGCCATTATAGTGAAATTGTTGTTATTAACGTGAATAGTAATATCACAAACAATAACAGAAATAGTTTATTGTTAAACAATAACTTAGACACTTTACATGCAAAAATTTAAAAAATTATTTATTATAGACTTAAGTAAAATTATTGGAATCAGCTAGTAATATAAATTAACTACATTTGATGGTTTAATGCAATAGAGCTTGAATGTGGTAGAATTATGACAAATTATATGTTGTGTTAAATTATTGACAAGTTGACGAGTTTGATATTTTCTTTAAATTATTTTAATTTATTATGAATTTGGGTTTGATTCAATGTAATTAAGTATGAAGATATCAATCAAATTTGGTATCATGAATTATATTTAATTTTGATCAACTTAGGCAAAGTATGAGCTAGATACAGTTGTGTTATTGATGAATCCATATCATCTAGTAAACAACATAGACATGAATCCATATCATCTAGTAAACAACACAGACGTAAATAGATAAATGAGCTATGTTAATATATTTTGGAATTTAAATTACTATAATATTGTATTATTTAAGTATTTAAGATTTATTTTTTATGTGTGTGCGCACGTATATTTTCCGGGACTACTTGCAATCTATAAAATGTGATAATTTGTTGAGTTTGGATATTATGAATTTTTATAGGGTTTTTTAAGTATGATGTAATTGTAGGTATAGTTATACAAGGGAAACATGGTCAATTTTTTTAAAAATTTAAAAAATAACTTTTAAAAATTATTAACTAAGTTAAATATTATATTAATAAACTAAATAATAAATCTCATAAGAAACTTTTTTTGTTAGAATTAAATGTTGGAGAAATTTGTTGTTATAAGAGTAAAATTTAATTGATATTGCGGTTCAGAACCATAATATTTAATTAAATGTTATATCCGTAAATTGCAATATCAATTAAATATCACGACTTAGAACTGTAATATCCAAATATATACTATCTTACTTAAACTTTTTACTGACATAAAAGTATTTAAGAGTATAGTACTAATTACTTTTTAAAATATTTTTTCTTATAAATATATAAAAATAATATTTTTATTTTAAAAAATTTATTTTTAATATCGGCATATCAAAATAATTTAAAAATATAAAATATTAATTTTAAATAAAATTAAATAAATTTTCATGAAATATTATTTGAAATACAATTTCAAACAACACGGTAATAATTTACAATTTCTTTTTATTTCGTATGCTAATTGGGAAATTTATCCTCTGTCCTCGGAGTTCTTTGAAACAGGGGCTCGAAGAGAAGTGCACCTTCAGATGTGGTAGGGTAGGGCCCTCTTTCTTCTTTTGAGCTTTCATGACGTTGAAGTACAGCTTGCATAGTCAGCATATTCTAATGCCAGCTCATGGTAACGACAAAATTAGTCATGGTAATAAGGACAAGAATGGCTGCCTGTGTGACACGCAAGCATGAGCTTCGCGTTTGATGGAAATGTACCCTGTATAAAAAAGGGCTCAAGCGGCAAAAACTTTGCGCGTGCGTATAATTTGACTCTTTAACATTTGTTTTTAGTAAAATATTCTAATTATTCTCTTGATTAAAACCTCTAAAGCTACTTAAGAGGTTTATTTAGTATTTTACTTTTAAAATACAATAAAATAAAACATTTATTCCTTAAAAAAAATATAGAGTAGCATTTTTTGTCTTTTACATAGATTTTTTTTTTGGAATTCTACATCATTGAGGGCATTTTCATTTTTTAAGTTTTATTAATTAATTTTTAATTAAAAAATTAGATGATTCATCTTGTGCAAGAGCTAATTCTGGGAGGCGCTGCACTTTGGAATTATACATGTGGTGTTTTCTAGTTAGGGGCGGAGCTAGCAGTATTTTATAGGGAATGCAAAAACTAATATAACAAAATAATTAAAAAACTTATTTATTTAAAATAAAAAATATTATATTATTTTATATTTAAATAATAAATAATAAATAAATATAAAATGTTTTATAGGGTCAAACCCTTGCTTGCCTCCTCCTAGTTTCTAGTGATGGTGATACGATAAAAAACAAATAAAAAAGAATTTGTCAATTAGAAACCTTTTTATTTTTTTCTTATTCACTCTCACCTTCTCTAAGAATTTCTAGTTTGTCATTTCTCTTATTATTTTAACTTCAATTCTTATTTTATTTTTATTTTTATTTTTTTATTCATGATCCTTTATAAAAATAATAATTTGATTTCAATTTTAGATTTCAATTCCAATTTATCATATATTATTTTTTAATTTGATCCATATTGTTTTTATTTTTTTCCCCAACTATTTTATAAAAGATTTATTGGTTTTTAATTTTATCATCTAATTCAGATTTGTGATACATTATTTCTAACAATTTAATCCTAATTCTTTTGATTTTATTTTATTATTTTAATAATGTTATTATTTTTTTCAATTTATTTAAAATTTATTGTTGCCCCAAAATTTATTTTTTAATTTTTATTTTAACCCTTATTTGTTTAGTTGCTATTTTTATTTTGAATATTTTTATGTAATTTATTTATTTATTTTATTTCATCCTTTAGCATTTTATTATTTGGGGATTGGGTTTCATATTCTTTTCATATATGATATTTCTAGTTTGGTGATCCTAATCACAGGATTGAAAAGTTAATACGGTTGACATCCTTTCTTTTTTCCGCTTATTTGCTTTTTTCATGCCTTCCTTTGACATTGTTTTTTTTTAAAAAAAAAAAAACCTTTATGGTTTTTTTTAAAAAAATTATATTAAGTTATTTTGATCTCATGATCTAAAACGCAAGTCTTACGAGTTAATCTAGACCGGTCCACCTTTTAATGTCCACATTACTTGTCTATTATGTTAGCTCGAGTTGACTCGTATCGATTATTTTGTTATTTTTTACTCTATTTCATTCTTTTTTATATTTTATTGGCTAAAAAATGAACATCATTTTTCCGCTCTTACATAAAGGATTCTTTCAAGTTATCGTGATCTTTTTACACACACATATATATTGTTGCTCTTCTTTGTCCAATTAAAAAAATAGCTTTTTCTTGCTTGTTGGGACCGTAACTTAAATAACTGGGTTTTTCTTTTTTTAAAAAAAAAACATACTTGCAGCACTTAAATATTTCATGAGAAAAATAGTGTTGTCCCTCGTCTAGCATATACACACACGAGCATGTTTGGGAACGCGGTGCAAACCGCGTTCCCAAAAATTTTGAATCTTTTACTTAAAGTGAAAAAAAAAATATGTTTTTATATTATTTTAATGTGCTGATCTAAAAAATATTTCTTTTAAAATGAAAACACTTCATTTTAATACATTTCTAAATGAAAAGTACTTTGAATCGCCACTGCTACCATAATTTCAAACAAGCCCTAAATAAATACTGCAAGATGGATTTTTCTCTTAAATAAATAAATATGTTGCTAATATATATTTTTATAACAAAAGTAATTTAATTATTAATTGAAAATATAATGTATCATGGACAACACCTTTTTTAAATACTAAGATAGCGATATCCGGTTAACATTATTTGTTTTTAATAGTAAGATAGTGAAAAGCGTAATTTATTCGGGTTAATCTTAGTTAACTTATAATATCCATGACTTAGATCATCAAATTGTGATAATACTATAAAAAAAAGATTAAAAAATAAATATAAAGTTCAATTCCTAAATATCCTGATATCAAATGAGAAAATTGAAAAAACATCAATCTAAGCAAAAAAACAGCTAAAGTTAACTTGGGTAAATTGACTAAACTCGCAACATAAGACATGAAAATATAATAACCCTATAGAAATGAAATAAAAAATAATTATGACATCAAATCCCCAATTGGGAAAAAAACTAGATTTAAAAAAAATGGGCTAAAAAAGCGACTTAAGTCTACCTTGGAAAATCATTTGAACTTGTGACATGGATAATCAAAATGAGATAATTTCATAGATTTTTTTTTAAATCTAAAGCTCTATTACTAATAAACTTAATATTAAAAAATAAAACTACAAAAAAAATTATTTTTTTAAAAAATAAAAATAGACTCAAGATAATATAAGTTAACCCGCCAAACCATTGATCTTATTTATGAAACCATGATAACTCTATAAAAAAGAGTAAAAAATATAACAAGTGTCAATTCCAAATCAATCCAATACTAAGGATGAAATTAAAAAAGATCAAATTGAAAAAAAAGATAAAAAAAACCCAAGTCAACTAAAACGAATCTTTCAAATTCATAACTTAGGTTATAAAATTAAAATTATCTTGTATGAGGAAAAAAAAAACTACAAAGTTTTATTTCTAATTAACCAAATATTAGGGGATAAAATCTAAAATTAACCTTCATCCTAAAAAAATGATAAAAAAAATCTATATAAATTTGAGCTAAACTAAAAAATTTAAGATCTAGATTATAAAATTGTGATTATTTTAAAAATAAAAAATTAATTAAATTTTTTTAAAAATCGTTTGCGTCTTTTCCCCCATTTCTCTTGTCTCTTCTTCTAAAACATTTCCCCTCCGTCATTCACCTGAGTTTCTCGTAACATGTACAATTATCTCCCCTTCAATTAAATGTTTTTAATCAAAATAGATTGTTTATCCACTCTTATTAATAAAAATTATTATCCACGGCAAAGCACGGATACATATATATATATATATATAACAGCTGGTTTTGATTAACATGTCCTTATGGAGGACATTGATGTTTACGGTAATTGGAGTTAAGTTTTTATACCAGACTATAGATATTTTTTAAAGTATTTTATGTTTAAAAATATATTAAAATAATATTTTAATATTTTAATTTTATGTATCAAAATAATGTAAAAAAATAATTTAAAATTAAAATGTTTTTTTAATATTAAAACAATAATGAATTGAATTAACCTAGGTTTTATACTTTATCCACGAAACCGTAACATGGATAATAGAATCCATTGAGTTCAAGAAAATTATTTTTAATTAATTATATAATAAATAAATAAATAAATACCATTATAAAAAGTATAATGGATCAAAAACATTCGAGCTGTTACAACTAAGTCTTAAAGCTTAACAAAATTAGATGTCATGGTTTAAAAAACAATCTATTTAATTCATATTTTCTTAAATTTGTATATACAATAGTCCTTTCGTTTAATGTTTTCAATTTTTTCCCTTTTTTGAGAAATAAAAGAAGTAAAAGAGAATTATTTTTAAAAAAAATCTACAGTGTTGTGGAGTGTCAACGCTAGGCAGGAGACTATTTTGTTATTTTTAACAATATAATAATCAAACAATTACTTTCGACAAACTACAGGGACCGAGATTATAATTAACTCAAGAACTTAGCAGAAGCTCAGCACTGTGAACAAGCACCTAGAAAGTATGTTTATTTTTTAAAGTATTTTTATATATAGTATGTTTATTTTTTAAAGTATTTTTATAGATAAATATGTTTTAAAAATATTTTTTTAATATTATCACAACAAAACAATAAAATAACATAAAAAATCCAAAACTGCTGAAACGAAAGGCAAAGGCCGCTAATATCTGTAAACAGGAGGCCTCCTGACAATATTGAAATGAGCGAGAGGAAAAGGCCATGTTGAGGCCATGTTCATCTGTGTCTTTTAAGAAAAAATAATTTTTTTTACTTTTATTAAATCATTTTAACATATAAAAATAAATTTTAAAAAATACATATATTTCAGCAAAATCACAGTTAAACCTTAATTAAAAAACAGCATAAACAAGAATCATCTAAAAGAGGTGGAAAGCTGAAAAGGATGGTATACATGTACATGGAGGACAGCTCTTTGACACTTTTTTTTATAATAAAAATAAAAAATAAAATGTGTAACAAAAGAAGAAAGTTTGAACACTAATATCTATAAACATTTTCCTCTCCTCTCTAAAGAAAGAAAGTAAACGTAAAAATCATCCTCTTCTGGTGATACTTAATTTACCAAACTTGACCGATATTTGATCATGGTACTTGATCACAATCACACCTTCCAAACAATCTTAAATCATAACGATGATTGGAATGTCACGCTGGTTGGTGGTAACCACTCGCTGCCTTGGATGAAGGGGTCCACAGCAAATTTCCCTGCCTCGTCCACCGTAAGAGCTGGCTTGTAACCGGTCCATTTAACCCTTCCATCAACATTAGCACCAGGACCAGTGTTCTGGTACTCTGCATAGAATATGGTGGCCGGTGGATCCACACCACTGACCCATGACATCCAACCTGATGGTCTCAAGAATGACCCGATTTCGGACTGCATAATGACAGTGGTGGAGTAATCCTTCCAAGGCCTACCGAGGTAAGTTGGAGCTGTAACATTATCGAAAGCAGAAAACTTGCACTTCTGAATTGAAATGCCAGTGTTTTGATTAGGATCCTTCTTTCCCTGGGCCGTGATGGTGTTGAATTGGTTGGCTAAGGGTTGCCTGGGCTGGATGTTGCAATTTTGGAAGACAACCGCAGCATTGCCGAATATGAAGTCAATGGTGCCGGTAATGTCACAGTCACGGTAGAATTGTCGATTTGAGTGAGCATAGAGTGTGTCCTGAAATGCATCAAAGGCGCACCGATAAAATACTGACATGTCCGACCCGGACCTGAAGGCCACTGCCTGATGCTTTGCTGCCCCAGCCGTGTTAATGAACTTCATATCTCTGGCAAAGAACCCCCTACCCGCAACCACTGGTGATCACAACAGCATACTAATTAGTACTCAATTTCCAAGGATGTAGCTTTCGGAAAAAACATCAAATATTTGAACCACTAGCTATTAAATGATCCATGACCCTATCAGAATTGACCGGTCAGCTTGGCTATTAATGCGAACCTAACAGCATCCTCCTAGAGAAGTGTGAGTGCAGGCATGGAGCAAGCTTAGATTTGAATCTTTTCTTTTGGTTTTGACGGGCCTCTTTTGGGTGACAACACTAGGACAGAAAGTGAGGAATCCATGTTCTTGTGCAAGTGGTGCCGGCCACCACATCCACAGTAACAAAGCAACGAGCATCTGTCACTTGTGCTGTCATTAAAGTTTCTTTATGCTGATATTAATGCACTTTGATTCCCCACAGCTACACTATACCTATCTCTGACCTGAAAACTACAGCGGTCGGTTCCACTAGTGACGATACTAAAAACCACAAATAAGTCAAAAGTCCAAATCTCTATGCATACTCGCAGGCCCGTCACTACGTTTGGATTATGGGGAAAAAATGGGACCATCAGGAATGATGGCTATAAATCAGAAGACAGACAAGCACATGGTGGGTCCACAGAACTAATTTATTATGCTCAAAGAAGCATTTACAGGGACCGGCAGAATTGAGGTAAGCGTTGCCCCCATCAATTCACATGGGGCAGTGGGCATTCAAATCCATGTGCCCTTCCTAGCCCTTTCATTAGAAGATGCCATTCTGCTGCTAGTTGCTCTATTCCTCAGCTGAACTATTCAAATGGCACAATATGGATTTGGGTTCCATTCATGTTTCTTCCAAGTTTCAAAAATTTGGGCAATGATCATGCAATGTGAAACACAGGAAGACTCATGAAGACATCAAGAAAACAATTGTGAAGTTTGAGTCATGGATGATGCATAGATCTAAAATCATAATTGGTAAAGTAATCAAATAGAGAAAGCAGGACTTACCGAAAGTGGCGGTAGAGAAGGTGGGTGTTCCATCAACAAAATTCAGACTTCCTGAAACAATTGTCTTGTCCTTCCCCTCACCGTAAATCATCACGTTCCACTTGCTTTTGTCCAAAATCACATTCTCCACATATTCACCTTCCTTAACATGTATGATGAATCTTGATTTACTCTTCTTAGGAATCTTTCCTACCGCCTCACGTAGGGTCTCGCAGTCCCCACTACCGTCCTTCGCCACTGTGACATCCGGCGTCGGATTAGACTCCTGAAGTAGCCTTCTATCTCCCAAACTAACCCATTGAGGAAATTCTGAAACATGGCTCCTTTCAAATCCAAGTAACCTTCTATGAATTGGGATGTTGAAATCAGAAAGCAAACCCAAGATTTTTGCCACAATAGCCAAACTATTGCTAACAAACTCGGTAGAGTTCTCCATTGCTGTCTTGACTTGATCAACAAGTGTCTGGTTAAAATGCTTTGTAGTGTTCAACTCTTGCAGAGCATCTAAACATGTTTCTTGGTCGGTAATTGTAGCACTGAGCCAAGTCTTCAAGTCATTCATTTTAGCTGGTGATAAAATCTGTTCACCTTCACCAACAGCCATTGATGATATGGAGTCATTTAGTCTATCTACAGCATCATCAAACACGGTTGCGCAGACTTTCAAAGCATCTTGAAGGGTTGTGTCCTTAATGCTTTGTATCAGCTTATCAGGGTAGTCTTTGAGCTTGGAGAGCTCATTCACAGCAACACGTAAAGAGAGCTTGAAAAGCACTTCCGGGTCTGTGGTGTTACCCATTTCAAGGGCAGAGATGCTGGAGAAACATGACGCTGGGTACTGAGTCACACTGCAAACCGCCTTCAGTGAAGTGGCTGGAGTCAACTCAGGAGGAGGAACCGGGTTGGATGATGACTTGTTGTTTCGTTTGTGCACAACAACTCCTATAACAGCACCAATTATCACAGCTAAAAGAACGATGGAGGAGACAACGATAATGATCAAACGCTTCCGCGATCTTTTCCGGAAGGCTTGCTGCTCTGCCTCATCCACCTTACCATATCCTTTGAAGGAATTGATAGAGTCCATAAATTGCTTTCTGTGTTTTTTGTTTTTTCAATCTGTGGAGGGAGCGAGCTAGCTTTGCTGGGAATAATGTAAGGGCTTTGAGGGTGCGCGGCTAAGCTTTAAATCTGTGGTGTGAAAATGCGTGGGAGCTTTGTTGAATGGGAGCTGGTCGGTGGGACTTTGGTTTGGCTCGGAGCTGGTGTCTTTTTATAAAAGCAAGGGAGGCAGAGCTGTATGGGAATGGGATCTCTCTGCCTTTCTTCGATGCTTCTTCGTCTAGATATTTATTTATTTATTTATAATAAGTGTGAAGAAGTAAATATCAATGCCATCCGTTCTCCCATCAGAGTGTAGAACGTTCCATTTATTATCAACCGAAATTAACACTATATATACATATATATAAACTACTTTGAATAATAAAAAATAATTTGAAATTTAATAAATAATACTTAGAATTTAATAAATAACGCATGAATATTTAAATTTATTATTTAATAAATAATAATAAATAGGGCTTGAATATAATAAAAACTTGATGCTGGGGAATCCGTTGTAATTTTTTAAATAATTTCTATTATATTTTCAGTATTTATTAATGATTTTTTATTTTTTTCCAGCCAAGTTACCCATCATTAATCTAGAGAGTGTTCCGGAGATGGAGGTGTTTGTGACAAAGATACAGTAATTTTTTAAAATGTATTTTGTTTGAAAATATATTAAAATAATATATTTTTATTTTTTAAAATTTATTTTTAGTATTAAAATAATCTAAAATTACTAAAAATTTAATTTAAACAATAGACACTAAAATTTTGGGTATGTGTATGCATAAACCAACTAAAACACGATTCCCTTGACACCAACGCAACAAGGGGATCCAGCGGGGAAGCTGAAGCCAAGTCGTAATTAAAAACTGAAGGAAGATAGTGCTACGTGTACTCAAAGAAAGTTGAAAGCAGCATCCTCCTCCATGCTCACGCGGTCTATGGAGCTGAAACAAGAGCACAAAACCAATCATTATGCTAATTGTTTTTTTTGGTCTTAATGCCCATAGTCTAGCTCTGTAATAATAAAATCAAAACAGCTGTGTGTGCTGGGCCGGATGTTTATGAAATGGTAAGATTTTCCAAATAATAATAATAATAATAAAATGGGTTTTTTTTCGCCATCAATTGCGAGAAATGGTCTCATTCCTGGTTCTGCAGACTTTTTCACCCAAGGGGTTGCGGACAGCCTGTTAACCCTCCTCGACAAGCTAGTCCGGCCCTTTGGTTTTACCTTCCTAAGCGGTTTAGCTTAAAAGGAGGTTAGCATGGATGGCTACATGGCTAGTGCCATGGATTTACAGCCTTTTTATTTTTATATTCTGTTAATGGTTATTTTTTAAAAATATATTTTTCATTTTAAAATGGAAAAAATAATTTTTTATTTTTTGAAAATTTATTTTTGATATTAATATTTTAAAATAATTTTAAAATAACAAAAAAAATAATTTTTTTGAAGAATAATTTTAAACACATAAATAGAAATAAATAAACTTTCAGTGAAGCATAGCTAATTTGTCGATTGTAACTTACAAATTCAGCAACGAAGATTATAGCTAACAAATTAAGTAACGAATGAGCAGTAAAGGTTATGAAACACTTTACACTCCTCTTGATTTTACAACTCATCATTATTAGATTAGTAAATTTGTAAATTTGATCTTATCAACTCATTATAAATTATTTTTTAAAAAATATAATTTAATATTCAGATATTTTTATATTAATTTAATGTTAAAATATATATCATGATAACTATATAAAAAATAAATTAAAATAAATTATTATTTTGAATTACTATATAAACATTATATAAGGATTAAATTGAAATTATAATAAGATGGTGATTTGAGATATTTTTCATTTAAATATATATTGAAATGAAATTTTGTTATTTTTTAATTTTTTTTAATATCAACATGTTAAAATAATATTAAAATAATATTTTTAATAAAAAATTAAAAATTTTAAAAAATATAATTCACACCATATCCTTAAACACTTCATGATTAATTGTTCTATTTGCAGTCTGCACAATTGATGGGGGGCAACACACAGGGCTAGACAAGCGAGCAAGCTCTACCTTATGATCGATCGAGTGACCAAGTTGGATTCGAATGGGACAGCACACTAATAGTCTCTTTGACTTCAATTTATTTTTAAATGGGATCTCTTTCTTTTTTCTTTTTCTTGTTGCCTCGCCACATGGGGCTGACGATGAAGGATCTCACTCCGTTGAGCCGATAATTGCGCATGTAATCATTGCCAATGTCTTTCTTTTATATGTATTTTTGTAGGTCAATTTTAGCCTTTTTATCTTATTTTTCATCATAATTGTTATTTTATTTATAGGAAGCCCGAATTTGATGGCAAGTTATAAACCATGGGATTTACGTGGATTCATCTGAGGCAACACAATTGTGTTTATTTTTTCTTTTCTTTATATAATTGACATGGGTGTACTGATGAACTAACCAACTCCAATAAATAATACTAGATTGATAACTTGCTGTATGCCGCGGAAGAAAATTGTTGTGAAAGAAGTAAAAAAAACTTGATAATTTGGTCATTAATTATATTTAATAAAGTCAATTAATTTAATAATATGTTTAAATTGAAGGCAACAATGAAAAACAAATAGTAAAAATATACTCAATAAAAAAAAATTAAATCATTGATATCATATCTATAAAGATATAAAAAAAACAAAAAAATCATTGAAACTCATTGCCACTCAATCATGGACATCACCTATAGCCAAAAGAGGTTGTTGATTTGATTCAAATTCCACTACAAAAAAGATGCAAGATAATATTGAAAGAAACAGCATGATTCACTAAAGCAATTACATGTAAAAGCAAATTAAACAAAACAGTGAGGTGAATATTTATTAATATTCAATCAATCAATTTTATTTAATTAAAAAAATTATTTTGAGAAAATAAATCTAATAAGACCCAAAATAAAAAGAACAAGCATATATATATATATATAGAGAGAGAGAGTTTAATCTCCAATAAATTAAATATCAATAGATAAAATATGAGAATAACATTAGTTTAAAATAATAATAAAAAAAAACAAATCCCGTAGCTAAGTAATTTTCCAAACTAGAATTTGTGAAATTTCAAAATGAAATTAACCAACAAGCTCAATACAAATAAACTTAATAAAATGAAAATTGGTTTAAAAAGCTACAAGCTTGAATACAAATAAACTTAATAAAATGAAAATTGGTTTAAAAAGCTAAAAGAATAAGTAAGATATATTTATCAATTATCCTTTATAAAATGAAAATTGCTCACAACTTCACTTGTCAACGTGTATACATATATATACATATATATCTAAGAGTACTTAGCACTTCTTGATTAGATTAGAATTTAATAAAAAATCATGAATAATTTAATGTGCCGGAGATGCATGTTTGTTGTGTCAGGATTGCTTCTGAGCAAGTTCTTATCACAATCAGCTCCTTATTTAGCTCCTTCGGACCGGCGGTTCTTAAACAACCCACAAAAAAAAGAAGATGAAGTCCCTGTGCTGGCGCCGCTTGCTTAGCTGCAATGTAACTGCACAATCATTACAGTACGTCTACGCTTTCATATCTCGCAGTCATAGAAAAATGTATTTCAATATTGAGGGCTCGCCATGTGTTCATGCGCCTTGTTACCCGGTTCCCTTGGTAGCTTATGGAAAGAATCTTTTGTAACAATGTTTTAATCTAATGTACTGTATATTAAATGTCCTAGAATCGTTTGGTACTGAGACACTAAACTTTTCTTGGCTTAAAAATCTGAATTTTCCTAAATCTCTCGTGTCCCAAGTTATTATATTATTAAAATAAAAAAATAAAAACAAAAACAAAAACAAATAAATGTAGAGGGAGATGAGATTGAAACAAAAAAAATCCTTAAGAATCACTAAAATCAAAACAAATAAATATAAACAAATGAGGAAAAACTTTAAGACAACTATAACAAGGAGGACACATCTAAATTTTTAAGGATATGCATGAATACCAAAGCATCGAAGAAAAAGAAGAAAAAAAGGAGAAAGAGAAACTTTTATTATTGCCGAAATGCCGCTAACTAGATCAAATATGCTATTCTAACAACCATCTAGGTGATGGCCAAGTGGTAAAGACTTGGGACTAAGGAGTTTGCTCTCTTTGTGGTCTCAGGTTCGAGTCCTTGGTTGCTCATATGATGACCACTGGAAGCTTACATGGTCGTTAACTTCAGGGCCCGTGGGATTAGTCGTGGTGCGTGCAAGCTGGCCCGGACATCCATGTTAATATAAAAAAAAAATATATGTTATTCTAACCGTTACACTAACATTTGATGTATTGGATGAAATGATTATTGGTAGATTTCGGCAATTAGAATACAACTCACATACCTTCAATTTAGCGTGGGGAATAATGACGCTGTGTAGCATGCCTCACTATTTTATATTGATTTTTAATATTTTAATAATTTGAATTACTAAAAAGTTCTAAGGATAACAAAGATGAAAACACCCTCCCCATCAAGCTTGATATTTTTTAAGTTAAAATTAGACATGTCATTTAATTATACAAAAAAAAATATAAATACAAAAAACCTATCTCTGTAAGGTCAATATTTTTTAGCTTTTAAAGGTGCCATTGTCCTTTAACTATGCAAATAAAATCAAATATACACAAAAGCTCCTGGACAATAGGCCTATTTTTTTTTAACTTTTAAAAGCGACAAAGTAATTTAATGTATATAAAAAACATTAAATTATTAAATTGTTCTCGATCAATTAACAAATAACATTTTGATCCAAAAAAAAAAATGACGTTACCCTTGCTGGCCAAGCAATTGTTTAGTATAGTAGAGGACAAAATAGATAATACATTATCTGAATCCATAATGTTTCTTCTTACGTGCTATGAGAAATCATTGAACCTTTTTTTTTATAATATTTGGCCTGGCCTAGTGGACTGATCTAGTGATCTACTGATTAGTACTTAAAAGTGCATTTTTATCATGGTTTTATATCATCATTTTGCACTTGAAGTATCAATAACTCCTTAACTAAAATATGTTTTACAATAATGTATCTAATAATATAAG